>NW_010924732.1:0-764 GCF_000633955.1 Camelina sativa | reverse complement strand
CAGCTTCATTATAATCAATATATATCGTGGTTAGTACGTAATTAGTTAAATATATAGCTCGCATAGTTACTTGCTTGTTTATTTAGAGATGTAATTGACATATATAACGCATGTATTATGTATATATATACCGTCGCTTCCGTATCCGTTGGGCTCGCCATAAAACGTAGCTGCAGCGATAGACCAATCAGAATCGTTGGTCGTGACGGCTGAAACGTTGAGTTTCTTGGGGCTAAAGCAATGAGTTAAGTTTGAGAAATGACAAGTTAGAGCAAAGAGCAAGGTCACGATCATGTAACGTCGTTCTACAACAACAATTGCCATTGTGGTGATAATAGTAAGTAGCTAATAAGGATGAATTGTGCTACGTACGTACTTACAGTAATTTATAGATTGATCGAATCCCGTGAAAGACTCATAAATACGCCCAAGTGTTTTAATCCATGTGCCACGTTGTGTGAAAAGTAATACTATAAGCCACGTGAAGTCTTTCGAATTTGGTTTTTTTTTTTTGCTTGTACAAGGGCCAAGGGGTCCAGTGTGACGGTTATTTTACGAAGATGAGTCATCATCCTGTGTCGTATTGCGAATTCGCCATAATAATTCTTCTTCGTTTCCCCTAAACCAAGGTAATTTGCAATGATATTGATGGTGAAATTTGTACGTTATAGTAGTGTAGCCGTGAATGGTAGTTTGCTTGGTCGTTGAATCCTAATCGCACGGTTGAAAACATGCATATGTACAAACTTGTTTAACGTGTTTGA
>NW_010924731.1:0-764 GCF_000633955.1 Camelina sativa | reverse complement strand
TATAACTTTCTTGTCAGCAGGTCTCCTTACCAATTCCCAAGTCTCATTCTTATTTATGATGTAAATTTCATCACCCATTGCCCCCCTCCATTCATTGAAGTTTATAGCCTCTTCAAAAGTGGCTGGTTCCACCCAAGTGAGGTAACAAGCCTCTTCCACTTGGTTTGCTTCACCCTCTTGTCTTTCCACTTCATGATATATTTCACTTAACTTTTTGACTTTATGAATTTGTCGAGATGAACTACCTGCTGCAGATTCACTTTCGCTTAATTGAAAAGGTATGGGGCTGACTTGTTGTCTTTCATCTCTGGTGTTTGATCTAGTTGTTGGACTTGCATCATTTCCTTGTTGCATTTCATTACAAGGTCTTTCAGAAAATCTTGCATCACTTTGGGGAATCTCAGTTTGATTCTCAACCACCTCCTGAGTCTCCCAATTCCAACTTTTATGTTCTTCAAAAACAACGTCTCTTGACACCTCAATCCTTTGTGTGTTTAGTAAATAAACTCGGTAGCCTTTGCTTACAGTACTATAGCCCATAAATACTGCCTTTTCTGACCTATCATCCAACTTCCTTCTTCGTGCTGCAGGAATCAAAACATGACATATGCACCCGAATATCTTGAGGTGTCCTATTGATGGTTTGTGTCCACACCAGACCTCCAAAGGTGTTTTTTGATTCAATGCTTTGGTGGGAAGTCTGTTTTGGAGGTAAGTGGCTGTGAAGATAGCTTCTGCCCAGAATTTGTCTGGCATTCTCTTAT
>NW_010924730.1:0-764 GCF_000633955.1 Camelina sativa | reverse complement strand
GTCTCTAGTACAACGTGGATCCGCCCTTGGTGGAGACCGTATTAAGAGCTCATACAAGGTAATTCATCTTCCTTTCTCATTCTTAAATCATTGAACCTCTGAATTTTGTTTGGGAATGTTTACAGAGTCTTGTAATAGTTTCCATATCTTGGATTTGTGACTAACGATTATATTGTTATCAGTAAGAACTCGGTGATTATAGTGTTGAACTTGACAATAAGCTTTCTGATTTATTGAGTTGTTAAAAATCAAGTACTTGTTTGTGGTAGTTGGCTTGGTTTTTTGTTTGTTTGTTATCGTGTGGTATTGTGGTTTTGCAGGTCAGGTTATTCAAGGATGGGATATTGGTATTAAGATAGTGAAGAAAGACGAAAATGATGTATTCACTATCCCTGCGGAGCTGACATATAAAAGAATGATCTTTTAGAATGATCACAATTCTAATGACAATGATCATTCTTGTATAAAGTTTTCTTGAAACAGCTAAAAGATTGAATAAAGATCCAGCAGACTGTATGGTTATTGAAGATTCTGTGTGATGTGAGTCTCACTTTTATAGGGTATTGTTTTGCAGTTGCGTGTTTGGTTGTTTCTTACTTACAGTTAGTTTAAATGGGCAAGGCCTGGTGTTATGGCTTGTAAAGCTGCTGGGACAAAAGTGATTGTTGTTCCTTCTATTCCTAAACTGTAAACAGACACATCTTTATACATCCGCTAATGAAGTCATCAATTCTCTACTCGACATAAGACCAGAGAAATGGGCT
>NW_010924729.1:0-765 GCF_000633955.1 Camelina sativa | reverse complement strand
GACATCGGACATAGATCTTGATTATCTATTCATTGTCCCACTTATAGGGTTAGCTAGCAACTTTAATAGAATATGCTAGTATCTAATTTCTATATGTACTTGCATAACCATACAGATTGATATGGACTAATAATGAACTAATGATCCACCTGACTAGATTGGTCAACTAAATTGATATGTGTTTTCTTGGTAAATTAATGAGATTACTGGTAAAAATATATCAATCAACTAAAATGATACTTAACCAATGGGGAATTATTATACAGACAGCAGAAGTGTCAATCTAGGCTTTTAGGTATTTTTAAAATTACTTTTAGCTTAAAATGCATAGATAACTCGTGAATTAATTGCATTGCTGTACATATTCCTGACATGATCAGGATCGGGTATAGTAGCTACTATATCAATAAATGAAATTAAAATTAAAATGATCTTTAATGGATATAACATATACATGATTTTCCATTCAGACGTCCATTTTAGTGTCAGTGGTTATCCCTTGTGATATATATATTACATTCATACGTACAAAATGTTCATCTCACAAGCGGTCATATATAGGTATAAGAAACTTTTATCCACTAAACATTATAAGAAAAGTAATGTTTACACGTCGTTAATTTTCTAACGAATAAAATTATATACAACCACACATCCATACCGAGTTTTTTTTTTCCGCTTTCTTTTCTTAAACTGTTATTGTACTAAAAGTAAAACGTGAAGAAACATTCATCGAAGCAGAGAAGATATTAAAAGAAACAACAA
>NW_010924728.1:0-765 GCF_000633955.1 Camelina sativa | reverse complement strand
CACATCTAATATAATGTAGCTTTGATAATGTTTTATATTTGGTATCCAATGCAGATCGAGATTGCTACTGTATATGCTTATTTTTCAGTTTCTAGTTTGAAACGTATGCGAGAATTTGAATTGGTTTAGGGGACACACAAAAATAACACATAATTTAAAAAAGGTCATATAACGTTTCAATTTATCAGGTGTATAAAAATAAGGGAAAAATAAAGGCAAAGACTTTATTGTATACAGTGCAGTCATTGTATAAGTATTATACTATATGTCATCTTTTTATAATCTTTTCAATTCTTTTTTTTTGGTGCATTTAGTTTTTGGGTCTCACTCGGGCTCCACATTCGTAATAGTATAATCTTTGAATATTTGTAATGCTTCATTCTATTATTCGATCACTTGAAAGTTAAAACTTTTTCTTTTAGTGTTTGGACTTTTGAGCTTACAAAATCAGAGTTTTAAAAAGAAAGAAAAAAAAGAGAGTAAATGAGTAGATGAAGTTGTTGTGGTTGAGTTGCTTTGAAGTAGCGAATCCAAGGTAGAGTAGAGCATATGAGAACGATGCCTGAGCAATTAGATGAAGCCCTAGGAGCCTTCACACGCATGGAGGAGACTTGAATCTCACAATGCAGAGTCTATAGTAAAATGATGCTTAATTATCTTATGCTCTTGAAAATTAAACTTCCACAGAATCTTGAGAAATAATTTATTTTTCTATTTAACTAAACTTTTTTTTTCACCCACACACATGTATATATATATATATAT
>NW_010924727.1:0-765 GCF_000633955.1 Camelina sativa | reverse complement strand
ATCATGGCTTCAGCAATGCTTCATTGCTAAGTACACTTTACAGAGGAATGGTCCCCAAGATACGGATGTTGCTGGACACCGCAAGCAACGGTAACTTCCTCAACAAGGATGTTGATAAAGGTTGGGACCTAGTGGAGAATTTGGCTCAGTCTGATGGGCATTATAATGAGGAATACGATCGTATTATGCGATCTACAGGAGAGGAAGATGCCAGGTACAAGAGGGGCATGAAAGCCCTCAATGACAAGCTCGATAAACTACTCAGCCAGCAGCAACATGTTCATGCATTATCAGAGGAAGAGCAGTTTTTACAACAAGATGGGGAGAATGCTCAGCTAGAGGACATGAACTACATCTATAAGCAAAGTGGTCACACACCAAGGACTAGGACCTACCTCCCAACTAATCAGACTATCAGCCCCATACCTTCATATAATTCCTCATCGCTAGATTTGCTCTCACTAATGCACCAAGTCCTGTCAACTCACAAGACTGATGCCGTACAAATAACTACAAGATTCGATGATCTTGCCTGCCGTTTATCGGCCAATTTCAAGCAACTACACAACAAGTTTGATGACTTAGGCTCTCCAATCTAGGTGCTTACAGATAAATCGGCCTCAACTTCCAAAAGTCAGGAGTCTGCGCTTGCCATAGCCCTACGGAGTGGATGCTAATTACCACCTCGGCCGGCACCACTGCACATTACTGAGGCCAACAATGATTTAGATGGGGAGGATCTCCGTGAACCGCCCACTCCTGCTC
>NW_010924726.1:0-765 GCF_000633955.1 Camelina sativa | reverse complement strand
CAAATTGATTCGACTATCCAGCAGTCCTCGATATTATCATATAAAAACTTCCATCAAATATTTACCGTAAATATCCCTTTGATGGAACTAAAAAAGGGGAGGAAGATACTTTTCTTATGTTACATACATTTGTGTCTCTCCCACACGGCCATACATGACCTATGATGTCTAACTAGATTCTTGTTCCATTCATCTGACCATTATTTTTGGCATGGCTCATGTCTATCCGACCATACATGCTTTTTAAAAATGTTTCAATGTCTTTTACGCCTTAAACTCTACTTAGTTTACTCAAACATTGATTTTAATCTCCATATATGCTTGACACTCTCTTTCTCGAGCATTAGATTCTTAATTTGTCTAATCGCTTGGGCTTATATTCATTATGACTTGAGCAACAAATAATGTTCAATAAAACAAAGCTATGTCTCATTTCTGTTTTTTTAAAATGTTGTTGTTTTAGGACCTCACTTGCCTCCGTCAATAAGGATGACCCCCTATCAACTTTGTACAAGTTTACAGATGACAAAACTCTGTCTGCTCCTTAACAGTTGAATTGCGCTCTCTTAATCCATCTAGATCCAACACTTCTGGTTCAACGGTACGACGAATCTAACTTAGGGGCTGTTATTGGAGATATGATTTCTAAATCCATGTAGAATTGTAAATAATGGAAATGCATATAGATTTTGAAATAACATGATTTATGCTTGGATTTGAATCCTTCTATTTTACACTTTCATATCCATTCAAATTCATTTAAAA
>NW_010924725.1:0-765 GCF_000633955.1 Camelina sativa | reverse complement strand
AATTCAAATATGTACTTTAAAGATTTTTCTATATAAAAAACAAATTGGTTTTTATTTTCTATCTAGCTTTTTACTACAAGGATTAAACTAAGGGAAATATACAAAAAAACATTTTTTTAATCGTATTTTATAACTTTGATGCACTTCATATGATTTTATAGGGAATTTGTATTTTTTAACTTTCAGAATAGTTTATCTTTTAATTATTAAATAGTTTAGGTTATTGTTAGTTTATATGAAAAACTTAAATTATACATTTAAATCACATAGTATTTTTTATTATTAAATAATATTTTATTACCTTAAATGCTCAAAAATACTAATTAAAATTATTATCAAAGTTGAACAATAAAAAACAAATAAATTTAAGAGATATGTATAATGTATGTATGATTCTTAAAAATAAGTTATATATATTTTGATATTGTATGATTTGAATAAATAAAAGTGTAAAATATGTTAATGGTATTTAAATTAATTTGTTATTTTTTTATAATTATCAAATAAATTTAAATTAATTAATATATTCTATTATACAACAATCCGCGCATTTGCGCGGGATATTACCTAGTATATTTAAAAGGAATCTTCGATAAATTTGATCAGTATGATTAATAATCAAATAAATAGAGGATCCTAGTACCAAATTAGTCAAGTGGGTGCACCAAATCAACTTAACCCATTGTGAACTTTTTTTTTTCATTTTTCTCGCTCCCGTTGACTCTATAAACCTAATATTAGTTTCCACTTTAGTACAATATAATA
>NW_010924724.1:0-765 GCF_000633955.1 Camelina sativa | reverse complement strand
TGGGTGGTCTTCCTTACTAGCGGGGGTCGAGTTAATCAAAAAGGGTTTCTACTGGGAGATAGGTGATGGTGCAACAATACGACTAGGTACTGATAATATTGTCTCAAATGATCCACCGAGGCCTATTCCAGTGGTTGGAGACTTTGCAGACGAACTGATCAATAAATATTTCATTACAAGAGGAAATAACCGATTTTGGAACAGAGAACAACTTGTAGAGCATGTGGTAGAGGAAGATGTCCATCATTTACTACAGCTCCACATACCTTTACAAGCTTGTAATGACAAGTTATTTTGGAAATATCATCCCTCTGGAGAATACACAGTCAAATCAGGTTATTGGTTTACAACGCATGATGAGGATTATCGAGAAACTTTACCACCCCCGCCTCATGGTTCGATTGATATTAAAGATGGAATATGGAAACTACCTCTTCTTCCAAAGATAAAACACTTCTTATGGAGAGTAGTTTCTAAAGCTCTTGGGACTAAAACAAGACTTAACACTAGAGGCATGCAATTGGATCCAATTTGTTCACAGTGTCAAATGCAGGATGAGACGATAAGTCATATTTTCTTTCAATGTCCATATGCACAACAAGTTTGGAGCCTGACCGACTGTCACAATATAATCTCCTCGACCAATCATAACTTGAATGTCAAGACTGTTCTCAAGCGGTTCTTAGACCATACGCAGAATGGAAATGTAACAACAGAAGACTACTTAACACCCTTTTGGTTGATGTGGAAAATTTGGAAGGCCAG
>NW_010924723.1:0-766 GCF_000633955.1 Camelina sativa | reverse complement strand
TGTATGCTGTGAACTGCAACAAATCAAGCAAAACCAATAACACATGATTTTTTTTGTTTATCTTTTTATTCATCAAAGCTATGCTTTCAAATCAACAACTCAGATACATACTATTGTAATGGCAAATAAACGCTGTGACAAGAACGGGCACAACTGTGAAAAGATTCCAAAAGGATGTTAAGTCAGTAACATCCGGTAGCAATCTTGGCATTGCCACGCCACCACTGATCAACATCATAATCGAAATTCCAGCTGTGATGATGAGAAACACAACCGCCAGAGCTACCGATAAGGCAGATGTAAATTTCAAAGAATCTGCAAAGAAAAAGCATAATTATACATCAGGACTAAAGATAAAAAGTAACACAGTCCCCATCCCATTCTAGGAATATCTACGACAAAAGGAAAGAATTAGACAATTCGTGTTCGAACTCAAAAACACTAACCAATTCGCTTGAAGCAAGCCAAAGGAGCAAACACACCAAGAGTTGTAATAAGAAGAATAGCAGCTCTTCCGTTCCACCAATGGTGACCGAACCATCCTTCAAGAACACCGAAATGGTGGGTTCCATCTTCTGTCTTTCCAGCCAACACATCACCTTCAAACACACAAAAGAAAAAAAAAAGATTCAACAACCACAGTAGTAGCAACAACAAATGATCAGAATCTAGAAAAAACAAGGAGATGATTTACTATACCAATGATGATCATGTAGACGATCAAAACACCGATGTTGTTAACTAAAACAGCGACTTGAAGCAAAAT
>NW_010924722.1:0-766 GCF_000633955.1 Camelina sativa | reverse complement strand
TAGAGACGAAGGGACACAGATCAGTTTTGCATGTCTCTCTCCCTTATTGTCCAAAAACAGAACAAAGTCTCTGTCTTAGTGAATCGGGCAGAGAGTGTGTATCGTAATCTTCTTTTTTTTTGTTGCTTCGTCTTCGTCTCTAACCTTTTTTTTAGTTGGAGGAAACCACCATCGCCATGAGCACCACCACTACCAGTTTCTTCCTCTTCTGATTAATTATTGTCTTAACTCTTAAGCAGTGCTTAATTATATCTCTTTAATTTATTTGGTTTCACTTTACCCAAAAACACAGAGAATAATAATAAGGGAGGAGGCTCTCTGCCTATCCCACCTTATAGAATCATCAATAACCCAAAACAAAAAAAAAAAATATATTTGAAATCGCCCAACTCTATCAGATTCTTTAATTCCCTAACACAGTTTTTAAAAATTTATAATTTGGAGGAAAAAACCAAAATGATAAGATTAAAAAAGCCAATAAATAATGTAAATTCTTGAAAGGTAAACGTACAATTCAAGATTTTTTTTTTCTGCTCTATAAGTTAACGATTCCTATCTCTACAAATCCGTTTGGCACTTTAACCTTTATTTTGTTTTTATAGCTCATTAGCAAATATTATAATACTATAATGTCTTTTACTAAACTTTTCCCTAATCTTTTTTTTCGAATATAACTTTCTAATAAGTTTATATATATATTTTTTTTTTCTTTGGAAGGCTGTATGATTTCTTAATTCCATTATCTCTAAATAATGATTCCAAAAAA
>NW_010924721.1:0-766 GCF_000633955.1 Camelina sativa | reverse complement strand
TGGCAAGTTCACACAACTCACAATAGTAGTATCAATAGTCGAGAAAAGGCTCCTATCATGAGATACATGATGAGTTGCTCCAGAATCTATCACCCAGGTTTGTGGTGAGATAGTGTTCTTGGAGACATTTAAGATACCAACAAAACAGTAGGTAGATGGTGAAAAAGAAATACCAGTATACTCAGGCTTAGGTGAGGATGAACTAGCTTCAGGATTCGATGAGTTAAGAGTTGCTTGAGTCTGCAATTGTGAGCTAAAAAGTGCTATAAACTGCTGAATTTGATCCTTACTCAAATTCCCAATCATATTTTCCATAGTAGGAGATTCAGTAGTAGACTGAGAAGTGGTCAAAGACACTTGAGCTGCTACAGGACGCGGCTTAGTAGGTTTATCAAAGACTTTTCCCTTTGGAGTAAAACCTGGAGGAAAACCGTGCTTCTTGTAGCATCTTTCTGCTATATGACCAGCCCGATTACAAAAAGAACAAATAGGTCGTCCTTTATTTGGACCATTCTGGACATAGCAAACAGTTGAATCTGGACCAGAATAAGATTCAACCTCCGATACTTGGAATGCCGCAGCAGGAGTGACAGTCACATTTGAGAATCCCTTCTGACTATCATCTTGATCAAGAATATTATAAACTTCAGCTAAGGATGGGAGCACCTTCTTCATGATGATCTGTCTCCTGATTATAGCATAAGACTCATTCAATCCAGCAAGAAATTTGACTATTTTAGCTCTCTCTGCCTTCAATTGCAAACGA
>NW_010924720.1:0-766 GCF_000633955.1 Camelina sativa | reverse complement strand
GAGTTTTGAGGGGTAAGATGTAATTTTACAGGTAGAAAGTATAGGAAAAGTGGAAAGTGGGTGTGGGTGGTATTTGTTTGTGAGAAAGTGGGTTTGAGCGTCATTTGCCCAAAAAAAACGCAGAGAAAAAAAATTATGAGGCAAATGTCAGTATAAACTTGAAATTTCATCAGCCTTGTCCGACTTCTTCTTTGTTCGTGATTCAGAGGTCTTTGTCGCCTTTTGCTTCTGAAAAATAAAAGTCACACTGGTAAAAAAGCCTCTCTGCCTTTACCAACTCGTCTTCTTCCTTAAGCTTCTTCTGGGTTCCGCTTTTTGAAGAACCCTAGAAAATCACGAGCCCCTTCTTCTTCCTCTTTCCCCCTTTCTCTTGGCGAAATCAGAATCATAGTTTCACCCCATCGCTACGTTTTTGCAGGTTTTAGGGATTGTTTCGGCGTTGTCGCACTTCTAATTTGTTGAAATAAGCATGCCGAGGAACGCGATTTCTGACGATGAAGGTACCTATGTCGCCTCGACGAAACCCTAATTTTTCCTCTGTGAAACGCCGTAATTTCACTAGGGTTTTTTTTTTTTCTTCTTCTGATGTTTGGCTAAAAGTTTGAATCTTTTTTCCCCTCCGCGCAGATGATCATGAGCTCGAGGATGAGGACGGAGAGCCAGTTCTGGGAGATGAACACGGTGATAACGATGATGAAGAAGATGATGATGATGACGGTACACGTTTTGCCCTTGATTTTGACTTCTCCGAGTGAGAGAAATTGGT
>NW_010924719.1:0-766 GCF_000633955.1 Camelina sativa | reverse complement strand
AAACTCTGCAGAAAAACCATCTGGACCTGGAGTTTTATTTAGAGGCATTTTGAAAAGACAAGATTTAATTGCTTCATCAGAGAAAGGTGAGGACAGAGAAGACTGCTGCTCCACTGTACAAGTTGCTAAGATTACAGACTTTAGAAAATCAGGCAACTGAGGAATGAACCTCCCCTTGATAGTGCACATAACCCCAGTAAAATGTTCCACAGCTAGATCATGGACTTCCTTGAGAGATGAAGTGGTGGAACCATCCTCTTTAAACAAGAGCTTTATGGCATTCCCTGCATTTCTAGCTGCAGAGACTTTATGGAAGAAAGAAGTATTAAAATCACCCTCACCCAACCACTTTAGACGAGACTTTTGTTTAAACAAACTTTCTTCAGCTAGCCTAAGACTCAACCATAGCTCTTTTGCTTCAGTTTCATTCTGAATATTGAAAGGAGATGGGTCATTCAAAGCTAACAACTGAAGGGCATTAAGCTTAGCATGAGCCTGAATAACCCTCTTCTCTAGATCGCTAAAATTTTCTTTCATCAAAGACTTCATAGGGCCTTTCATTTTCTTGAGCTTGTAACAAAAATCTTTAAGAGAAGATACTGAGATTCCAACCTGAACCCAAGCTTCCATCACTGAATCCATAAACTTCGGATGTTTTGTTAACAATGAGAAAAACTTAAATGGTCTGGTACCATAAGAAGGAGGCGGCGTGTGGAGCTTGATCGAGCAAGGTGTATGATCTGAAAACTCTGGGGCCTCAAAAGTA
>NW_010924718.1:0-766 GCF_000633955.1 Camelina sativa | reverse complement strand
TTTTTTTTTTCCCGTGTTTTCTGCGTGTTTGTTTTGGAATATTGGTGATTGTAGTCAATTGGATTCGAAATTATGCAGCTTTTAGATACTAAACTATTAAGAATCTTTAATCTTTATTCGCTTGTAAGTTGTAATCCTCCACTGAGCTCGTTAGATACGGAATTCTCTCTTCATTATTGCTTTTAAGGGTTAATTCATGTTCCTGAGATTCGTATTTGCAAAGAAAAAATATACCTTTTGTAAGTTTTATACAAATGAAGAAAAAAAATGGGTTTTTTCTTAATATATATTCAAGGATGTGTTGGTTAGGGATCTCTAATCTCTTTGTCTTCTGGGTCGTTGTTAGATGTATTGTTTAGTTCTAAACTTTGTACATGATTGTTGTGGACGGATCTATATGGGTCACAGTTTTGAAAGACATGGTTTAGCTTAGACTTGTTATTATGGTTGTACTCAAAACTTGCATATTTAGGCTCTTACATTGGTTTTCTAGTCAACATTATTTTTGTCTTTACCCAAAACAAAAAAAAGAAGAAACTCAAACTTTGTTGGAAACTAAAGGTGGCACTGAGTAATATTTGATTCTCATTGCTGCAGTTTGTCTCTTGAGGTTTATCTGGATATAACAAAAGATGGAAGTTTGCGGGGATCTGAATTCTGATAACTTAAAGAACCGTCCCATGACTCCGCTTAGGATTCTGAGGGGTCTGATGATCCTACTGGTGTTTCTGTCTACTGCTTTTATGTTCCTGCTCTACTTTTCACC
>NW_010924717.1:0-767 GCF_000633955.1 Camelina sativa | reverse complement strand
TGATTCTAAGCAGTAAGCAGCTTTGATACTGTTTCTAGGGTCCGAATATTTGACAATCCATTGCATTTGACTAATTGTAAGAGTTGGTGATGAATATGGAATGTTTAGACCACACTTAAACCCGTTTTATCCCAAAACAGGTTTAAACCGCAAAACATTGATTCTAAGCAGTAAACAGCTTTGTTACTGTTTCTAGGGTCAGAATTTGTGACAATCCAATGCATTTGAGTAATTGTAAGAGTTGGAGATGAATTTGGAGTGTTTAGACAACACTTTCGCCCGTTTTAGCCCAAAAGAGGCTTAAACCAAGAAAACAGGCTAACACCGAGAGAAAACATTGATTGGAAGCAGTAAACAGATATGTTACTCTTTTTAGGGTCAAAATATGTATCAATCCAATGCATTTGACTAATTTTAAGAATTCGAGATGAGTTTGGAGTGTTAGACAACATTTAAACCCGTTTTATCCTAAAACAGGGTAAAACCGAGAAAACATTGATTCTAAGCAGTAAGCAGCTTTTTTACTGTTTCTAGGGTCAGAATGTTTGACAATCTNAATCTAATGCATTTGACTAATTGGAAGAGTTCGGGATGAATTTGTAGTGTTTAGACACCACTTATACCCATTTTGTCCCAAAACTGGCTAAAACCAAGAAAACATTGATTCTAAGCAGTAAGCAGCTTTGATACTGTTTCTAGGGTCCGAATGTTTCACAATCAAATGAATTTGTCTAATTGTAAGAGTTGGGGATGAATTTGGAATGTTT
>NW_010924716.1:0-767 GCF_000633955.1 Camelina sativa | reverse complement strand
TCCAGAACCACTCTCGCCCCGATTTTGAGGTCGAACCCTCCGTGATCCGCCATTCCCAAGTTCTTGACTTCTCCCATTTCCTCCACGATTCCCGTAAACACAGAACAGACGCTCCTCCGGTGATGGGTTCTTGATCTTCCCCATGACGTTGACGATGACTTGAGAGAAAGCTTCGATGAGTCAGAGACGCAATCGAATCTGAGATTCGTAATTGACTCGCCACCATTTCTGCTTAAGATTCTCGATTGAGCTTTGGGGATGAGATTGAGCCAGTGAGTCAGAGTCGCCATCACCTCTGACAAAAATCTCTCTACTAAAAAAGTATCAAACTTTGTTAGGTTGTAAAATTAGGATTTAGAGGATCAATTTAATAATAGGTTTTTTTTTCTGTGTAACTAGAGGTCTTTGATTCGAATCTTCTATTGATCCTCACCAGACTATATTACATAGCTCAATCAACCAAAAACAAAAACACAAGGTTTAACTTAACTACTTTTACTATAAAAATATTTGCGTTTGCATATAATGTATGTATGTCCACATGAAGAGTGGCAAGAACAAAANAAAAAAAAAAAAAAAAAAAAAAAAGAGAAAAAAAGCAACGTGTATTCATTCTCATGGTCTCTGGGAACACATATCTATGGACTTCTTGTCTTGAAGAAGATGGCGTCCAGTGACCCGACCCAATCTACAAGATTGTCCCATCATTAATCTCTGAAACGAATCTTGTTCCCATGGGACTATACCAAAGTCATCGTTGAACCCTT
>NW_010924715.1:0-767 GCF_000633955.1 Camelina sativa | reverse complement strand
AGGACTAAATAACCGAACCGACCAAACCGAACCAAACCGAAAAAATAATTTTTCCCAATTTGCTATTTTTGTATGGTATGTTTGCTTAATTTCGGTTATATTCGGCTTACTTTCGGTTATATTAGGCTAATCTACTTAATTACAATATAATTTAAAATTTTTTTGGTTATAACCGACCCATAACCGGAAATAACCAAAAAAAATTTAAAATTTTTTAAAAAAATATTCAAATGGTAATAATATTAGTATATCCATATTACCACCTTAAACCAAACACATTAAAACACATTAGAACCAAAACTAAAAAACAAATAATGTTACTCATCTGAACCATACATCTCAAACCCTNACCCCAACCCTAACCCTAACCCCTAAACGTCATGTGTTGTATGTTTTACACATTCTGATGAGAATGTGTAAAAATCAATCTCTCTCTATAATTATTACTTTTTATTGGTTATAATAATTGTAATATCCATATTTCAATTGTACATTTAAATTTTGAGTTATAATAATGTAAATTTACAAATATTTACAAATATTTCATAACTCAGCCGTGTAAGTCAATAACTCAGCCATCACTTAGTCTCTTTGTCGGAATTATTTTATTTTTTATTCGAATTTTGAGTTCAGTTTTTTTATTATTTTGTATAATATATTGTGAAAAAGCTAACTTTATGAATTTATTACGCGTGTGGATCTGAGCAGACACATAATTATTGAGCAGACACTTTTTGTAATATCGAGGCACGGCACGAAAGACCAAA
>NW_010924714.1:0-768 GCF_000633955.1 Camelina sativa | reverse complement strand
CAAACAAAATGTCCTAAAGAGGACCGCCACCAAGACCAAACAAAATGCCTTAAATAGGACCGCCACCCAGGCCAAAAAAATGTCCTAAAGAGGACCGCCACCAAGGCCAAACAAAATGGCCTAAAGAGGACTGCCACCAAGGCCATCTGTCCCGAAGGACCTTCTGTCCCGAAGGACCATCAGTCCGGAAGGACCGTCTGTCACGAAGGACCATCTATCCTGAAGGACCGTGTGTCCCGAAGGACCATTAGTCCGGAAGGACCATCTGTCCCGAAGGACCGCCTAAACAGGCACTCTGGCTAAACGGCCTGCCACAAAGGCCACACAATAACAAAAGAATACTACCACAAATGCCACACAATAACAAAAGAATACTGCCACACACGGGCACACTGACTCAAAGGTCCGCCACTAAGGCCACACAAACCCCTCCAAGGCTCTCCACCGCTAAAATGGACAAATTCCAACTCACGTAAAACTTTCCATATTTAGCACTTTTCGTTTTTGGAAACTTTCCACTTTTGGAAACTTCTATTTTAGGAAACTTTCCTCCAAAAATCCCGCCTCACGGAAACTTTGTACCTCGAGCACCACCTCATCTTGTTACTGAGTCGCACAACCAACCATCCCAGGCGACCGAGTAAATAAGAGAAATGGGCTGAATTACTCCATTCCCGCTCTAGCCACGGATTATAGATGGGACCAGGCTAAACAAGCTCAGGTCGCGGCTTGCTTCTCATACCACTTCTTGAACCTTGCCTTCATCTT
>NW_010924713.1:0-768 GCF_000633955.1 Camelina sativa | reverse complement strand
ATATATATTATTTATTATTTATTAAAAAAAAAGGTCGGTCGTTTCATAATAACTATGTAACAACCTTCACTATGTGCATGATAAATTTATTTCAGTAAATTATTATGAGTAAAATTATTATTTGAGATCCAGGACTTGTTTAAGTAGAACAAACTAAAGATATTTTTTGTTTTCTTTCAAATTTGTGTTTATGTCATGTAAAAATACATTTTACCCGTGGAATATTTGAATGTAAAAACAAATTTGAACGTGGTGAAGAAATTTTTGATAAAATATTACCATTTATGGCAATATGTCTTTTATGTTTTTAAAAATCAAATTCAACTTTATGTTTTATACAGTAACTAAATCAAATGCTAACATTCTCACAATAAAATAGAATTAAATCTAAATTTTCAGTGACTAATTCACATACAATGGAGAAAATTAACATAAATTGAGTAAAATATAATGGGTCACCAAGATATAAATTGAGTAAAATATAATTGAGTAAAATTAACATAAATTAACTAATTGATTGTGAATTTGTCGCAAAGATATTTTCCTTGTTCACCAATATTTTTTGCGATTTGATATCACAACTAATCATCACAGTAAACTCTATAAATACCATGGTTATATTTCAACGAAAATGCACAATCTCAAGCGAGCTACTTTATGTTTGTTTATTGATTGTTGCTTTGTATTTTACATAAGTCCATGTCTTAATTGTTTTTGTAGGTGAGTCATTGTTTCTGATTATTAGCAACTATAATAAATAATTTTTTT
>NW_010924712.1:0-768 GCF_000633955.1 Camelina sativa | reverse complement strand
GAGTGTTATGAATATATTGTATTATAAGGATGCCCATTATCGGCCTATTAGTAGACTTGGTGTACAACCTAAAACCCTAGTATTGTATCACTATATATATGTTGTATCGTATAGTAGAGATTAATAATACAAGAGATAATTCTCTAAACCTCTTGTTATAACATAAATTACTCTTTTTAATGAGTACTTACTATCATGTTTTTTGAGATCCATAATTGATTGTATAATTTTCTTAATAATTTAGTTATATTAATTAATTGTATATTTTTCTTTCTTAATTATTTTCTATATTTTGCTTAGGGGATATTAGTAGATCTAAGTACCTAGACATTTTTGCTTGGCTATATATATATATTGTTCAATATATCAAATGGCATACGAATATGATATAATATTTAGCAAATTTTAGTGTTAATTATTCGAATATACTCCCTTTGAATAAACAAGATGACACATATGATATAATCTTTAGCAAATTTTTATGTTAATTATTCTAATATACTCCCTTTTAATACGCAAGTTAGATTTACTAAGCAAAAACCCTAAGTTAGGCATAGAGATGGCGCATCTGGAGAAGCTTCCGTGGGAGTTGATTGAAGAGACGCTCTCTCGTGTCCCACCTAAATCTCTTGTTCGCTTCAGAATCATATCGAAACAATGGAACGCTCTTTTCGACGACAAGACGTTCATGAACAACCACAAGATGACGTTTCGGTTCATTCTAGCAACTGAATCCAAGATTTATTCGGTAAGCATTGATCCCGTGAT
>NW_010924711.1:0-768 GCF_000633955.1 Camelina sativa | reverse complement strand
GATATAACGTCTTTCTCTGCCATCGTCTTGAACAAATTAACCGCTTCCTTGAAAGCATTCGACTTCGCAAAACAGTTCAATAGCGAATTTAGTAAAGACAGATCCTTTGTAAATCCACGCCTCAGGGCAAAACCATGCACACATCTCCCAAGCCTTGGATTCGATAGCTTTGTACATGCAGAAACTAGTGTGACTAAAGTCACCCGATCAGGAGTAACATCAGAAGCCATGGCCATTCTCCTGAAAAGCTCGACGGCCTGAAAGGGAGACCCGTTTTTCTCAAAACCAGAAACCATAGAAGACCAGGTCACTAAATCAGGCTTCTCCAACTCATCGAACACCTTCAAAGCTTCGGTCATTCTCCCACATTTCACGTACATATAAATCAGAGAAGATCCAACATAAAGGTCAGAGCCAAAAGTGGGATCCTTGTTCACAAACCCATGAATCATTTCCCCATACTTAACATCCCGCAACTCCCCGCAGGCCTTGAGAGCAACTGGAAGCGTGAAATTATCAGGCTTTTCTTCATGGCGAAACATTTGAACAAAGTGACAGAGGACATCTTCCCATTGTTTATCTCTGGATAAACTCTTAAGAAGAGTATTCCACTGGTATAAGCTTCGCTTCGACATTTCGCCGAACACCTGGCGTGCATCCACCGAAGAAGAGAACTTCCGGTAAAAACCCATCCGATTTAAACTCCCCTGGAATTGAATTTTATCCCAAATTATAAACCTCCTTCTGAGTCAATCGATCCAAATTTCC
>NW_010924710.1:0-769 GCF_000633955.1 Camelina sativa | reverse complement strand
GTGTGACTGTTTTCGGGATTCGAAAACAGGACATAACAAAGGTGGGAACAGCGGTCGCAACTGATTTGATCATGACCTCTTTCCCTCCCCGAGACAGCAACCTGGCTGGCCATCCACCAGCTCGTTTCTGTAATCGATCCTGGACAAAGGAAAATATCTTAGTTTTTGATCCGCCCAGACTTTCCGGGATACCCAAGTATGAGTTCATCCCTCCTAGAGTGGTAATACCCAGAATGCCTTTTAAATCCTCTCGCACATCTATAGCTACTGTATGCCCAAATTGAACCGAAGATTTCTGAAAATTTATCCGCTGTCCAGAAACCCGTTCATATTGGCGGAGAATCCCCAGGATAACCTCACATTGTTCCTTTGTAGCCCGACAGAAGAACAGACTGTCGTCCGCAAACAATAAGTGAGAAATCGCTGGGCAAGCAGTGGAAACCTTAATACCCGTAATAAGTTTAGACCTTTCCGCTTTTTGTAGATTTGCAATCAGAACCTCAGTACACAAGATAAAAAGATAAGGTGACAATGGATCTCCCTGTCGGAGCCCTCTAGATGGAATTATGGATCCCTTGGATTGACCATTTAAGAGAACACTATATTCAACTGATGTGACGCACCACATGATCCATGAAATCCATTTGTCACAAAAACCGAATTTCCGCATTAAATGTTCGAGAAAGGGCCATTCAACTCGATCGTAGGCCTTACTCATATCCATTTTGATGGCCATGAACTTACCCTTGCATGAAGGGTTGGTGCGGAG
>NW_010924709.1:0-769 GCF_000633955.1 Camelina sativa | reverse complement strand
GTCCTCGCCCACAACAAGTAGTTCTCTCCTTTGAGAGTGACTGGAACCATCAAAGTCTTTGTGCCTTCCATGGTGTTTTGTTCGCTGGTCAATAGAGTTATCCAACGGTTACAAGGGATCGCTTCTTGCGATTGAAACAGAAATGAAGGGAGTAAGAAGAGCGGAAGTGGTTAATGAGTGAGAGGTTGAAAACTAGGAGCAACAAGGCTCTGATACCATGTAAGTTTAGAAGAAAAGAGAATGAGAAGATTGAGTGTGTAGAACAAGTAAGTTTGTGTTTAGTTGAGTGAGTAAACGAGAGAGAGAGAAAGAGAGAGAGAGAGTGTAAGTGAAACCAAATTTTAGAAGAAGAAATNTTCTTACTTGATATGGATCCTAGATACAAACTAATTATAGGCTATACAAGTAGAATATTCTCTACAGATTCTATGCACAAGTTACATGACTGAAAGTGACATGTCTCCTTAAACATACATGTGACTCTTATTTGACTTCTCTTTGCTTCCCACTTGTGTAATCTCGACAACGGCTAAATGGAGGAAGGTTCTAGTGGCTTTGTGACCGTTGTGGACTTCAACTAGTGGACTGGACTCGCTAACCTTCTAACATGTACGGATGGCCCATCTTTCCTTGGTTGTACGGACGGCCCATCTTGCATTGGCCGTACGGACAGTGCTTGTACGAACGGTGTGGTGCGGATGGTGTGTGTGTGTGAGTTCTCATAAAACGAGAAAACATTGATTCGAAGCAGTAAACAGATTTGTTACTG
>NW_010924708.1:0-769 GCF_000633955.1 Camelina sativa | reverse complement strand
ACTGGAAGTGTTGTGTGACACAACTTGTGTCAATCTCTTCTATTTCTGGTTCTATCTCGCTAAAAAACTTAGGGGTATTGTTGTTTGCTTATAAATTTGGGAGAGTCAGAAACATAGAATCAATATAGTGCTACAATTGTATCCAGAAATGATATAGGTTTGGTATTAGTTGTGTTGTTGAGTGTATTCATAGGTTCCAATTTCATTTTGAGGAAGAAAAGTCTTAAGCGTGCTGCTGCTAATCTTACCCGAGCTTGCTTGATTTTTCAGGGAGATTCTTTGAAGAACAACGTTGATTGCAGGAAGAAGCTAGTCCAAAGACTCTTGTTGGATCATAGTGCTGCTAAAGATAATCATGAGAGATGCATCCTTACTAAGCTCAAGCAACAATGTGGTGGACACTTTACTTCTAAGATGAAGGGCATGGTTAGTTTACCTATGTTTCTTATCTTAAAGCGTTACTTGCTTTAGTCATTTAATTTATGCTTTCCGTATCATTTACTATGTTGGCTGCCACTTATGGATTTGACATTGGCAAGACAAAACCAAAACAATGTCAAGGATTACCTAGGCAATAACCTTATGTGTTTCAAATGGGTTTTGGTTTTCCTTATTTGTTTTGTCTGTTTCTAGATTCTCATTACAAGAGCTATGATATTAACTTCATTACTTGTGTTATTTTGTCGTATATATAGAGGACAAACACTGTTAAGCATAGATGGCTGAATGATTGTATAACTCAAGTAGTTCTTGTTTCTTGTTTTTTTTT
>NW_010924707.1:0-769 GCF_000633955.1 Camelina sativa | reverse complement strand
CTCCTCCTACTCCACTTTTCCTTGTAGCCTCTGGCGTAAACGACATCCTTCCTCAACTGAATTGATCTTTCGATTTCCAAAATCAACTTCTGTAAAATTCAAATTGAATGAGATCAAAAGCGATGTTCAATGATCAATTTGATTTGGAATCTCAGAGATTCGAATACTAAATTAAAATTCAACTTACAGAATCCGAAATAGACGTAGGGATCTTCGAGATTGAAATGAGAAATTTGAAAGAAAGAAAGAAAAAAAAGTTAGGGTAAAGTAACCGTTGGGAGTGTGTGTGTGACGACGACCTCGGGGATCGGAGCGTAGTGAGAAAAGAGAAGAAGTGTGGGGGAGGAGGTTCTAAATTCGAATTTCAAAAGTAGCAAATATCAAAAGTCGTTTTAAAGTTTTTTTTTTTTTGGTCTCAGTTTTATTTATACTTTTTGCTTTGGAAAGAATTTGGAAATCAACATTATTGGAGAATGGGAGATTGATAAAAAGGGTTTTTCCATAATTTAATTCTAATATTTGTGGTGTCAAAACAAAAATCAATAACGATTCTAATAGTTGTATTTTTTTTTTTTTTACAATAGTTGTATTATTATAGGGATGCCATTATTATATCTAGATTATAATAAGATAGGATGGAATTTAAGAGAATGCAATAGAATTAAATAGGTACAAAATTCTATTAGATGAGTGCTCATCTGGGCTCCTTTGTAAACTCTTTATATATAATTCAAGAAAATCCTTTAACAAAAAAAAAAAAAAAAAAGAA
>NW_010924706.1:0-769 GCF_000633955.1 Camelina sativa | reverse complement strand
GAGAGAAACCCAAACAACAGCAAACTCAATAAGAAGAGTTTAAACCCATAAACGTAACATATCCAATCAGAACCCCATAATTGTTCTTCGTCTTACACAAGAAGTTGGAGCAGACCCCCTTAACAGTCTCTCCGCTATCATTTGTGTAAACTAATCTCTTGACACAGAGAGAAACCTGCAAAAATCCATACCATAGCCAGATAAGACAAGAACTCATCTGTATTGTATTGGAGTTTTCATTGGTAATGTTAAAAAGAGGGAAAGCTTACAGTCTTGGAGTCTCCAAAGTCACCAATGGCACTGCTGGCGATGGAGTACAACCTCAGCTTGTGGGGCTTCCCGTTCTTATCAATTCCCTCAGGAATCACTCCTATCGATTGACCTTCTCTATACGGAATCTCACCTAAAATTCATCATTTTTTCAACCAACCTTATCAAAATCTTGCAGAATCTATATACAATGCAAATGCAATGCACTAAAGAAAAAGATCAAAACTTTATAATGAAAAGCAAAAGTCCCCTAATTTATGAGATGGGGCAATATAAAAGGATTACCTTCGGTGGTGAAGACAATGTGCCAGGTTTCACCGGGAGCGTCATCGCCGGTGATCTTGGTGTTCAAGAGGCATCGACCAGTGTAGGGGTTCTTAGGTTTGTATTTGTTGACAACAATCCCTTCTTCCTGTTTCTTTGACTCCTTGACTACTTTCACTGGCGCCTCGGTAGTCTCTGTTGTCACCTGAGCCTTCACTGACACAACTCTGCCCCC
>NW_010924705.1:0-769 GCF_000633955.1 Camelina sativa | reverse complement strand
GGCTTGGTGTTAGGAACCATTTTTGTCGGAACAGTTCCCATGATCATTTACAGACGCCGTGCAAACGAGCCCATACAGAAACATAAACGAGGTTAGTACCATGCACGACTGTCTTATAATCCGTATAAGACAAGATATATATATATATGGAAAAGTTCTTGCAATCTTTTCTAGTGTTCTTTTGGTGTAATATGGAAGAATACATATTTTATCACGACAAAGTGTTAATGAAAGTAGATCTGGTTTTTGTGGTACCAGGTGGAGGAAGCAGCATCCTCGCAGTGTGTCTAATCCTACTTTTGTTCCTAACCCAAGCACTTGGAGGTATATATATATACCTTCTACCGAAATTAAAAGTCTCTTTATGAGTAGATCTTAGAAGAGTCTCTTTATGATCGAAACTGACAACCATAAATTAAAAAAGTACAAGGTTCTTAAGTTTTTAATAAAAATAATAATTGTAGGGTTTATAGTTAGAAAATGATCAACAGAAAACAACTACAAGATTCTCAAGTTTTTTATAAAGTTACAGATATGGTTTATCTGGAAAGGAAAATGTTGAAGAAACTGAGCAGATATTAAAATATGTAAAAGATCAGGTTTTCTACTTTATGTCCTACTTGTAGAAAATAAATTATGATCGTAAACCTGATCCCTAATGTTTTCATAGGTTAAGTCATATATAACTCATATATATAATGTTTTTTTTGAAATATAAGCACATCTATGCAACAATGCTGGGGGAATCTGTAAACCTGGAGGAGCACGA
>NW_010924704.1:0-769 GCF_000633955.1 Camelina sativa | reverse complement strand
TCTTCTTCCTTCATCTTTCGATATTTTCTATTGACATAATATAAAAACAATAAAATATATAGATGACAGATGACCATGTGTATTTTTTGGGCCTAGACAGGCCATCATATTGACTTATTTAACAATGATTAATTAATAGAGGCCCTAAACAGGCCATCATATTCACTTAACTAACAACGATTAATTAGCCGAGGCCCATTATTGTTTCCATAGTTGTTTTTTTCCTACTTATTTAAATGAAGTTTAATACATTGAAAGAGACCCACTTGACCCATTCGTAGTGTCTCTCATGCATGGAATAGTTTACCAAAAGAAAAAAAAAAAGAAAAAAAATGGGTGACAAATATCATGAACATGTATGATTAAGAAACAATTTCTCTTTTGTAAAATTAAATCATGAATTGAAAAATGAAATGTATATGTAAAAGTAAAACTCATAGAGGAAGTTATATTTTTCCGCTGCTCTCTGCATGCGCATAAATCGGGGAAAAAATTATAAAGGAACGATAAAACAAATATAATCCAAGGTCGAGAGACCCACACCCGTCCCACAAAGTTGACATTTCTTGAATATCGTCTCCATTTTGACACAAAGTGACTGTAGTTAGTGTGCTCTGCTTTATCTTATCTCTATATATACATAAATGATCAACTCTCATTTTCTTCTTTTCTCTTATCAAAATTTTAAAGGATCTAACATATTCATTTTTATTTAATTTTACCTTCTGGTTCTAGATACTGATAGAGTGACATGTGCCGGCCTCTTTTT
>NW_010924703.1:0-769 GCF_000633955.1 Camelina sativa | reverse complement strand
GCAGCCTATGCGAAAGTAACAAGTGACGAAGTGGAACAGTTCGTGCTCAAGAGCATAATCTACCGCTACGGCGTCCCATGTGAAATCATCACGGACAATGGCCCACAGTTCATCTCCTCGAAGTTCGAAGAGTTCTGCGCAAAGTGGAAAATTCGACTCAATTAATCAACTCCTTGTTACCCGCAAGGTAATGGGCAAGCCGAGGCGATGAATAAGGTCATACTTGCCAACTTGAAGAAACGGCTCGATGCTCGAAAGGGGCGCTGGCCGGACGAACTTCAGGGCGTCCTCTGGGCGATCCGAACAACACCTCGGCGGGCCACTAATGAGACACCTTTCTCCCTGGTTTACGGAGTTGATGCCGTAGTCCTAACCGATATAGAAGTGCTTGGAGTCCGTACCTCGCTAAATCCACTTCTAGTTGAGGAGAATGAGGAATTCCTACAGGATACTCTCGATACAATCAACGAGCGTCGGGATCAGGCCATGGTTCGGATCTAGAATTACCAGAACGCAGTAGCTCGGTACTATAACTCCAAAATCCGAGGCAGACCCTTGGCAGTTGGCGACCTAGTCCTCCGGAAAGTCCACGAGAACACCGAGGAGCTCAATGCAGGAAAGCTGGGAATTAACTGGGAAGGACCATACAGAATTACTCGCCAAGTCCGAAATGGAGTCTATCCGCTCGAGGATTCAGAGGGAAAGCCAGTCCCGAGGTCTTTGAATTCTTTACACCTTAAACTCTTTTACAGTTAATTTATTTGTATCG
>NW_010924702.1:0-769 GCF_000633955.1 Camelina sativa | reverse complement strand
AGGTTGGAGGTTTTCCCGGCGGTAGTGGCGATCACGTGTTGAGTCAACCTCAGAGCAATGTCGTTTTGATTTCCTACTGATTCTTCCAGGTCCATCAGGATTTCATATTGTTTCTCTATTGATTTCTCTTCGTATATGTTTTTGATCAAACCTCTTAACATAATAACTCTAGAGTTATTATGATTATAGTTTTATTTATTTATTTACTAAAATTTAGTTTCATATTATCCCAAATTAGCTCATTTCTGTTTTATTTACTTCCTTTTCTGAAAAATATATATATAATTTCCTCTTCTTTTACATTTCCTTTTTTACTTATTTTCCTTTTATCTAACTTAGTAATTTACTAGTACTGATAGATTTTTAACTTTTTATCAAAAGTTGTGTAATCGAATTATTTGTTGATCCAGAAAATTGTGAAATCGAATTTAATTGAATGGTTTTTGTTCTGTTAAGATTTGTGCTTGAGCTTAATGTTCATAACGATTCCATCTTATCATCTTTAGATGCTAACAAATTAAAAAGTTAGAGCATGTGCATTGGTAGAGACTCAAATGAATCTCTCACTAATATAATATTAATTTTTTTAGTGTAGAAAAATTTGAAAACTTTTGATTAATTTTGTATATCCATTGGTGTGAGAAATCCCATGAATTTCTCATTCTTACAATATTATTATTTTTAATATAACTTTATATTTTAAGATAATTTTGTTTGAATATTTTATTTTGTTATTTTGTATTTTATCTTAACATTATTAATATTTTAT
>NW_010924701.1:0-769 GCF_000633955.1 Camelina sativa | reverse complement strand
ATATATATATATATATATATACAAATCATATTATATTCAATAATCATTATAATGTATTAAAGACACAACTCAAATTTGTATTTAATGGTATTATATAAGTTACAGTTTGACTGTCTTTAAAACATATGTACTAAAAAAAATGGTATCATAACATAATTGTTTTATCTCCCCCAAGAAATAATAGAAAACAATAGTTTCAAAATTAATTTATTGTTAATTATACTCTTTATTTTAAAATGATTATAAATAGAGACAATTTATAGAAGAAAAAAATTTGTATATTAAATTTCACACACTTTAGNATTATAAAAAATTAGTTAGACTTAGAGTATAAGATATATGTTTTGTGATATCATTTTAATAAATTATTTTAAAATTGACTTATCATATTATAAAATTATTTTGTTGTTAACTATTACTTTTAGATATGAAAATAAAATTAATATATAGGACAACATAATTTATCTATCAAAGTAAGGTATTACACCTTTTTTTCTTAGAATACTTATCAGTTTTGTTTTTCCAAAAAACTATAAATAAATTAATTTATCATAATTATTTGACGAACATAAAAAAATTGTTTAACTTTGCTGTAACTAATTGTCCTATTACCATAAAATGGTTTCATACATTTCAAAGTAAAAACTGAGACCAAATTAATTTATGATAGACTAATTTAATATAAAAGATTTTCTAATATATAAAAATCTCACAATATATTCAATAATCATATATCTATACTATTAATTGGGGAGCACAGTTAGGAATA
>NW_010924700.1:0-770 GCF_000633955.1 Camelina sativa | reverse complement strand
AAGGTATATTCACTTGGCTTTTAATGTTTTGGTACTATAAAGGGTTGCAGCTTTATTTGTTAATAACTGTTGTTTATTTCTGTTAAGGACGACGATTCAACATGAATTTAGCGTTTTGATCACTAGAGTTCGATAAGTGAGTATAGCAAGGAATAGCACCAGCCAAGCACCAAGCTTGAGTTTTTACCAAAGACTTCTAGAACTTTGGTTTGAGAACTTATCTACAGTTAGCTCTTTGGTTTGAGAACTTATCTACAGTTTTTGGTTTTCTTTCTCTTTTTCATTCCTATCATCTGAGTTGATTTAAATTTGCAGCTTGATGTAGAAGATATCTTCCCAAATTTTGGGTCATACTTTCTTAAATTGCAGCAAGAACAAGTCTTCGACAATGAAGCGCCAGTCGGAGTTTCACAGGGAGAGAGAACCAGAACGGTTGTGTACTGTTGGAAAGAAAATGGTTGTGGAATTGTGCGGGGGAGAAGAGGTAAAGATCAGCTGGGAACCTATTAAGCAAGAAGAGGAGCATTTAGAAGATGATTGCTCAGAAATACGGTAAGCTTTAGAAAATAAACTTTGTTTCATCTAGAGGGGAAGTTTGTTTCTCCTTTTCCTTTATCTCATAAAGTAGAGTAGAGTAGTTGATGTTTTTGTATAAGATTTGGTTTGGATTAATATTTGTAAAATTTGATATGTTTTATGGATTTTCTATAAAAAATATATATTTAAATTTATATTGTTTGACCAAATTTAATATATATATATATATATAT
>NW_010924699.1:0-770 GCF_000633955.1 Camelina sativa | reverse complement strand
CTCCTGTCCGTCCGATCAAAATTTTCTAATAATTTGAATCTTCACCCCTTGTAGTTTTGCTCTGTTTTTAATTTCACAAAACTACTTCTAGGCTTCTAGCTAACTGCACTTTTTTTGTCTGTGCCAATTTACCAAAGAGTAGACAAAACCATTCAAATTTATGCATACACCAAGCCATAACCGGAAACAAATCATAACCTGTGTTTACACCTTTGGTAAGATCTTACAAGTTACAAGCAGCAAATAATACAGTAACAATGCAAAAGCTATAGTGTATTGTGCAATATATGATATCATCTCTTTCCTTGTAACATCAGCCATATAAACGTTCCCAAACAAGTCGGAATAGACCTTTCTTATAATCTTCAGCTCTCAAGGCTCACCACCGACTTCAGATTCTCTGCAATCTCTGTCTCGCACTGATCTCTGTTCTCATTATCCTGCTGCACTGACACAAAATAAATATTGGAACTTCACAAAGTTCAGAATGTTTATTACATGGAAAGTTCGAAGATACGCCTCTTAGTGGGAGTTCGAAGCTCATGAAGCATGATTAAATATACGATGTACCATAGTCGGCTCAGCAGAAACTTCTGGCGAAGTTGTTACAAGCGAAGAAGAATTAGCATTTTTCTGATCGTAGTTAATCAGTTGTGTGCCTTTTACTGAGCTTGTCAAACGAGATTCAATGGTTGACAGGTTCAAGTACTCGGTCCAGCGCCGGTCCGGTTAAATTTGTGGCCAAATACGGAATCCAAAATTGAGGCCTT
>NW_010924698.1:0-770 GCF_000633955.1 Camelina sativa | reverse complement strand
AGGAACTTCGGGAAGAAAAGTCTGTAGGAAGCTTACCCGAAGATAGGACATTCATTCCTCTAAGGCAACGCCTTTAGCTACTCAACTACTTGAGCTCATTCGATACCAGACAAGCACTCATTGGCTACCAGGGCGCTACCAGAACTACTCAGATCAGATCGTCGGCTTCCTAACTCCTTTATAATAGGAGAAAAGAAAGGCGGAGGAGGATTTCTTGAGAAATCTTGTAGTTGAGGAAGTGGAAAAGTATCTGGACAAATATAAAGAAAATGTAATGTCCGAGTTCCCCCGAAGTTACCCTTATATAGAAACGCCAAGTTTCTTGAGCAAGGTGAGCACTAAACTTCTATAGGATGCCGGATTGCCAAATACGGCAGACCCGGCAGCTATGCAATTACTTAATTCAGTCTACAATAATTTGGTGTCCGATTTTCGGCTAGTGGACAGCTATACCAATAATCCTGTATACAGCTGTATAAGATTTTTTCTAAAGGATTATCGGTGAGCAAGAATTCAAATGTAGTTTTGAGTTTCGTTAGTTAACCTACCTTTTTCTTTTGGTGGTGAGTTTCCTTTTTTCTTTTTTTCGCTATGCGCCGCTCCGCCAGCAAGGAGTGCCACGCACAAGCAGAGCGAAAACAAACAAAGCAGGGGGAATTATTCGTTGGGGGAAATCCTTTGATTGCGTATTATAGATCCATGTCTTTCTTGTTCCACTAGCTAGGACAAAATTTGCACATGTCCGTTTCGTTATTACAACCTTCTTTTTT
>NW_010924697.1:0-770 GCF_000633955.1 Camelina sativa | reverse complement strand
TTTTTTTTTTTTTTTTATCATTCAGTATGTTCAAAGAGTGTCCACACCCAGACGAGAAGCAACGACTGGAACTAAGTAAGAGACTTTGCTTAGAGACAAGACAAGTCAAGTTCTGGTTCCAGAATCGTCGCACTCAGATGAAAGTATGTGCTTTAAATATAATTATATCACCAAATTAAAAATCCAAGAAAAATGAAGCTTTTTATTTTGGATGTTGTAATGAAAATAATATTTGGTTATAATCAAATCGTTTGGGCGCAGACACAATTAGAGAGGCATGAGAACGCATTGTTGAGACAAGAGAACGATAAGCTAAGAGCTGAGAACATGTCGATTCGTGAAGCAATGAGGAACCCAATCTGCACCAATTGCGGTGGACCTGCCATGCTCGGTGATGTCTCTCTCGAAGAACACCATCTCCGTATCGAAAACGCTCGTTTGAAAGACGAGCTAGATCGCGTCTGTAACCTCACCGGTAAATTCCTCGGCCACCACCACCATCACTACAACTCCTCCCTCGAACTCGCCGTCGGCACCAACAACGGAGGAAACTTCGCTTTCCCTCCTGATTTCGGCGGTGGCGCTTGCTTGCCTCCGCCGCAACAGCAGCAGCAGCAGACGGGGATCAACGGGATTGATCAGAAGTCAGTTTTGCTGGAGCTGGCTTTAAACGCCATGGATGAGTTAGTGAAGCTCGCTCATAGTGAAGAACCGTTATGGGTCAAAAGCTTAGACGGTGAGAGAGATGAGCTTAACCAAGACGAGTACAT
>NW_010924696.1:0-770 GCF_000633955.1 Camelina sativa | reverse complement strand
GTCCACACTATAAAGCCTCCTCATGGTCTGTGTGTATTCTTCATCCTCTCCTGTTTCGACAAATCTTTTTTCTCAGTTTTCTTCGTTTCTCTTTGTGGTGTTACTGGGTTTACCTTCCTTCTTGGTTCGGGTGTTTCTTACGGGTTTGTTTCACAACGCAAGTCATGTCTCAAAGTACTTTGTTGCTTCAGGGTATGAAGGGGGTTTCCTCCGGGTCCGGCGGCAAGCTAAAGATAAAGGTTCCACAGTTTGATAATACGGCTTTGATTGAAGGTTATGCTAGGACTCTCATTGGGCGATGTATGAATCCCATGATGCAAGACATGAAGGCGTTGCTGTTTATGCTGCCAAGGATTTGGAAGATGGAAGAGAGAGTGGTAGGGGCTGATCTGGGTTTGGGAAGATTCCAGTTCGATTTTGATCATGAGGATGACATTCAGGAGGTCCTGAAGATGGAGCCTTATCATTTTGATCATTGGATGCTTTCTTTGGTCCGTTGGGAGCCGGTGGTGGATCCACGATACCCTTACCTCATCAAGTTCTGGGTTCGTGTGATGGGGGTTCCTCTGCACTTTTGGGCTGATGAGACATTCCGTACCATTGGGGCTGATTTGGGTGATGTTGAGGAGGTCGATTTGGACAATGGAAGGGTGAAGATCCTGCTGGATGGCTTCAAACCCTTGATTTTCGATGCCACAGTCGAATTTCATAGTGGTGAGGAGACGATAATTTCTCTGAGGTATGAGCGGCTCTTTGGGTACTGTAGGCGT
>NW_010924695.1:0-771 GCF_000633955.1 Camelina sativa | reverse complement strand
AATTTTTTTCCCTTTCCAACTACCGATTTTATTGGACCGACCCTGCGCAGAGCCTTGGTGTAATGATATTTTTATCGATTTGGGCCTTTTTTGGACTAAATATTTGAGATAAAGCATTTATATCCATGCTTTCAAAATTAGACATTTTCTAGTGAGAGTAAATAACAAAATTAACCCTAATGAAAGAAAAAGTCATCTTCTTCGACGTTCTCTATCTCACCATCGACATCTTCATTTTACAATTCCATTGATCAAAAATTTAAACCCTAAAAACTGGTACTTTGTGAAACCAAGGGGGAAAAATTAAACAAATTTTGTGAATCTTTCTCGTCTTAAAGTTTTAGATCGCTTAATCTCTTATATTGTCTACCATATATTTCAAAAACCACAATCATCACAATCAACTCTGTCAGATCTGCAGCTCCTACGGGAGTGAATCTTTGTGCATCGTTGCATTATTTGTCTAATTCTAACAGTCATAAAATTGTAGACTCGAGAAGGACATGTAGGTGAGATTTGAAATTGCCCATAAGAGTAAGAGACGACAAGAGAGACGATGGACCTGCGTCAATCTTGCTGCTCCATCAATGAAGGGTAAAATCATCCTTTAATGATGAAAGAAATGCCTAAAACTGTAAGTCCGACATTCAGTCCCAAATCCATAAAATTTTGAGAAATAATGCCTATTTCTATAATTAATCTTTGGTGTAATATGTGAGTGCCCAGAGAGTGAAGGTGTTTCTGTAGGTTGTATTGTAAACTTTTCTTATT
>NW_010924694.1:0-771 GCF_000633955.1 Camelina sativa | reverse complement strand
TCACGTTTTAGTCCAACTCGACCACCCACTCGACCTACACTCGGTCGTGTGCTGATCGAGCTGATCCCCAGATTTCTTGTTTATGTTTTGTGTTTGTCTTGTTTCATTCCTGTTTCATTCCTGTTTCATTTCCATTGCATTCACTTAGCATCTAGTTCATTACTTGTCTTGCATTAGTTCTTATCTAGAGTTTACAGTTTCTGTTTCTGTTTTTAGATCATAATCATTCTGTTTTATTTGCATCTAGTTCTTAGTTCTTATAGTTTTCTTTCTGCTTTTATCATTATCATTTTAGGATTGTTAGTGACAAACAATCTTTACACTTGGCTTGACTTAGATTCATATGCATATCTTGATTGTTCACAAGCACTCAGACTGGATTGATACCTCTTATACTGCAACTGCATAAGGGGAATTGAAACACCCATCATCATTCCATATCATACACTTTCACACACATTCACCATTCACCACACAAAAATAGCATGTTTCAATTTGGCGCCGTTGCCTGTTTGAGTTAGTTTTTGTAACATTTAGGATCCATATTAGTCTAAGATTAAGTTCTTTTTTGCATTTGTGAAGTTTCTGCACTTGAATCTTGTGTTTTGGGGTTGAAGTTCCATTTCAGGTACCACTCGACCAGTCACTCGACCACCACTCGACCGAGTGGAGATCGAGCAGTTGATCGAGCCAGACCCCGGATCTCTGTTCGCCTCTTTTTCATGTTGCCCTACCTTCCTACTAGAGCCTGTGCTCAGTCGCTTGCTCGGG
>NW_010924693.1:0-772 GCF_000633955.1 Camelina sativa | reverse complement strand
AGACTTGAGAGGGAGGAAAGTAGTAAAATAAAATTAATTGGTAAATTTATTTTATAACTCGGTAAAAAATACATTTCCACCATACATTTCCACCATCATGAAGTGCTTTTGTATAATTACGGTTATCTCAAATATATCTTTGAAAACTTAAATTTCCAAATCGCTATTTATTATTATTTCAATGTAAACATGTCTTGCAAATAATATGAACAAATGAATCCATTTATTCAACCTATGTTGGTTGATGCTGCAAAAGTACAAAACGAGGATTGCTCCATACATAAGCATCCAAAATCGACAACCTTTCTTTACAAACAGAACCAAACATACAGTTCTAAACTTCTAATCAAATCTTTTCAATTGGTGTTTTTATTTTTTTATTTTTCTATTTCTCTCGTCCTAAAAAAAAAACAGTTACAGGCCCATCATATAATCCGCACCGTTTGGATACAACTCTTATCATTGGCCTAAGTAGTTAAGAGGGGGGTATTGGTTTCAGATTTTAAGAGAATTTTAATGACTTAAAATAAAATCATGGAAAGTATAAAATGAAGGATTCTAGATGATTGTTAGAAAGTTTTTTAAAATCTTACTGATTTGTTTTTCCTAATCTAGTAAAATCTCTCGTAAAATCTTGTAAAATCTTTCTAAAAAAATATTACACAATATTCTTTTATTTATTCAACTTTCTGTGAAAAAAAAATCTCTTACTTATCTCTCTCATCTTCCTTACAACTAGACCCACCGAACACATAATTTCACCACGATGGTT
>NW_010924692.1:0-772 GCF_000633955.1 Camelina sativa | reverse complement strand
CCCTTTTCTCTTTTGTTTTTAAGCCTTATGAGAGGTTTCTTATTTGAATCATTTAGTGGAAAGGGGGTTTCTTTCTTATTTGCTATGGTTCCCTTTTCTTCTTAACTTTAAGACATAAAAGTTTTTTGCTATACTCTTCTTTTATTGATTTATTTTCTTTGATTAGAACCATCTTCAACAATCTCATACTTCCCATTCTTTCACTAGAGCTTAAATTCTCTTAAATACATTCCCCTCCTAAAGACTCTAACCTTTTCTTTCTCTCTCTTTTCTTTTCTTTTCTTTTCTTTTTCAAAACAACCAAGTCCCAAACCCAACAATTAAACCACCTAGTCCTATCTAGTTTTAAAATTGCAAACTAGAACTACACAAGGCTTTACTCTTGTCAGCTCAAACCTAACACTTTCTACCAAGCTCAATCCCAAAATAGGCCTCTCACACACAAGNTCACACACAAGAATAAACATGGCTTGAAAGAAGGGTTGGTTATGGGTAGGGGAAACTGATTTTTATGATGAATCAGCTACTTGGATCAACAAGAGTGGTAAAAAGGAGAAAGATGATCCAAATATATATATGGTACCCATGACTTTAAAGCAATGCACAAATTGATTATTAAAAATCAATATTAGGTTCTTATAAATAGGAAATGGCATCAAATCACAACATGCTTCAGTTTAGACCATAATGCAATTTAGAAATTCAAGGCTTGGTTCAATCATATGCTTCTAACCACTCAACTAGCATCAAAGTACTATTAACTTGGGGATTG
>NW_010924691.1:0-772 GCF_000633955.1 Camelina sativa | reverse complement strand
TTTATAATTACAAAACTACAACAATATATTACATAATTTATACATATGATAATAAAAAGTACTAATGTTTATATATTACACTCTACATACTTTAAAATCTTTTAAAAAATATACTGCTATACCATTTTAGCTCCTTAGTCAAACTATATGTATAAATATATATTTTTACAGTTTTATACATACAAATTCTACTTAATTAGTACCCAAATTTTTAAAACATAATTACAATTCGTCCCGCGGTGTACCGCGGGTTCAATCCTAGTATCTAATATTTAAGTATAAAATTATCTTACGTTCTAAGTTAGCGGAAACCTATTTTTTCCAAGTTTATAATTTAGCTACAACATAACTTATACTAATCAGCCAAAATTATTAACAAAACAACTGAACTTTTTTTTTCATCAAAATGGAATTTTATTTATGAATGCTGAAAATCAATACACATTTGTTCATATAGAATTACTATTACTACAACCAAATTTGGCCAAAAGATGATATTGTCTTACATGATATTTTCTTGAAAATTACAATTACATGATATTTTCTTGAAAACAAATTTAACATTATGAAATTTAGAAGCCCAAACTAAAATGTCTTGACAAAGACCATCGATTGATATATCGATTGACAACTAAACTTGGAACTAAAATACTAGGAGTCTAAGACTACATAAACTACTACATATTTGTTTAAGACTATTAATTTATAGAATCGATTTAATTTCAACTATTAAAGTAATTTTGTGCTACTTTAACTAATACAATATTAATTT
>NW_010924690.1:0-772 GCF_000633955.1 Camelina sativa | reverse complement strand
TTGCTCAGAACTCCTTTCTACTGTTTCTGTTGGAAGGTCTGTGATGGTTTCCAAAATGCGTGAGATTGAGACAGTTTGGCGAGAGGTTTTGAAGTTGTACTCGGAGAGTTTGATTTGGAATTTGCAAGTAGTGCCAATGATATGCTTTAAACATTCTGGGGTCTGGAGACTTATTTCTGCATAAGAAGCTTTCTCGGCAGCCTGACAATCAATGAAGAAGTTAGTGTTGTAACTTTTTTGAAAAAAAAAAACTGAGTAGACCTACAATACCTCCATTGCCTCCTTCAAAACATCAGCAGCTCTACGCCCAGCAATTTTGGTGGCCTCACTATCAAGAACAACAAAGGTTGCAACATCTTTGTTTTTGTCACAGACTCTTATTTCAAAACGGTACTTGTGAAGTCATGGGGTTGTAAAAATATGTGTTATAAAACGAAAATTGTGTTAAGGAGATGTTTACGTTAGAGTTTTGGGAACCTGATAATGCCAATGTTGTTGGATTCCTTGCAATAGTTGCAGTACATTGATGTATCAGCCTTCTCAAGTTTGTTGTTGCATTTGCTGCATGAGATGTAGTACCATCCATATTGTGGTTGTATGTCAAGAATGGTACCAAAACAGTAGAAGCTAGCTTCCTATTTTAACAAAAAGCTGTTTAGTTTAGTTAAATTGTTTCAAATATTTGGAGAATGGTTGAAAATTAAATGGAGGACTCCTGCATAACTTGGGGATTCTCATTTTGTAGAAATTGGAGTATTTCCTGGATAGTAAC
>NW_010924689.1:0-772 GCF_000633955.1 Camelina sativa | reverse complement strand
CTCTGCGGATCAACTGAGTTTTATTAGTCGTTGAAGGAGTGCCGAAGAAGAGAGGAGAAGAAGAAGAAGAAGAAGAAGGATGCATCACGGAACGACAGGAGAGAGAGCGTCCGTCGTTTGCGATGCTGCGTCGTCTTGAAACGGCAGAGGAGGAGGAGGAAGCTAGGGTTTGAGAAAGGGAAGAGGAATGATGAACAATGGGATGAGCTACCCATTGATGAAAGGTTGAGGTTGTTGCTACTTTCACTCCCATTTTGTATATAAATATGGACTCCTGAGTTTCTTCTTCAGCCAAAACGAAAAAAATACAAAAGACAGAAACAGAGCAAAAAATCAAAAGCTGGAGACTAGTTTCGTCTTTAGAATGCTATTTCCCTGCATAATTTTAAAAAGATGAATCCAGTGAGTCAAAAACAGAGGATTTCAAGATCAGTTGTTACGAAAACGTAAGGGGAAATAATGATAAGTTGTTAAAGAAACATGCAAAGTCACGGGAATGAATCATTATAATTTATAAACCCCATAAAAAAACGGATCGGAGAAAAAACTGAATCAAGCAATGAAACTTTGATATCATATAACTACAAGAAGAAAACTAAATAGAGGGGGAGAAGCTGAATAGACTCACTCTATACAAAATGAATGAGCAGAGGAATTTTTTTTTGTCCGAGATTTTTCTCGGATGGAAGAAGAAGAAACGAACAAAAAGTTTCTCGGGATAAAACGTTTTAGAGTGGATGGAGCACGAGGCATTGAGCTGCCTTTATACAAA
>NW_010924688.1:0-772 GCF_000633955.1 Camelina sativa | reverse complement strand
AAGGGGATTTTGTTTTGAATTTACCAACTACTATAAGTTATATGACATTTTGTACCCTAAAAACAGAGCTTTGGTCGTTTTAGCACGAGAGTATCGGTCAAAGTTAACGAGAGAGCTCTAAAAACGGCGTTTCCAAAGTATAAAGAAGCTATTCGATCTTTGTTGAGTTTATGATTTATAAACAAACAACTAAACACCCTTTGAAGTTTGAACTTTTTAGTTGACTACCATAAAAATATAAGAATATAAATTAAATATTTTGGCTCTTTTTGGGTAAGAAATCATTTTGTAGTGATAACTTCCTTATCTATTCTTTTCACTCATACTAATATTTACTCGTTCAAAATTTTTTAACATTTTCATTTTCCTCAGGATTTCGTTGTTGATCTTATCTAATGTTCCCGAACTGGTTTCAACCACGCAGACTTCGTCACGAAATCTCACCCGACTCACTAAAATGGCCAAGACGTTTCTCATGTTCATCACTCAAAGACATCCAAAACCTCCTTCATTCTGATGACCCCCTCATCAGAATCCTACTCTCCGGGGCGTCAAGTCATTCACCCGCCTCGGAGTCCTGCCAGGATTCTGATAAGAAAAAGACTCTTTTTATTATCTCCCAAAGAATGAATGATACAATTATAACCGAATGTAACAAGAAACCAATAGAATCTCTAGACGCGGCTTGAACATAATTCTCTCCCAACGAAGACTCATATGTCTCGTGTTTCCACAACAAACAACATAACTTCCAAAAGTAAACAAACAATCC
>NW_010924687.1:0-772 GCF_000633955.1 Camelina sativa | reverse complement strand
TTTTCACAATGTCCTCAACTTGAGCCTTTGCCTCGCTTAGTTTTTGCCTTACTGCGTAATCCCCTTCTCCGGTTTCATGAAGAAGGTGTTCATCCTGACTACAGAATCTACTTGCAATGCCTTTTCAGGTAAAATCATCCCAATAACCTAATGACTCGTTGTGAGTTTTATTGTATCTTAGACTGCAATTGTTACAAATGTCAATTTCTGCATTTGCGTTTACAAGTACAAAAAAGCCCTTATTATATACCATGTATAAGCTAACAAACAATCAAACCCTCTAGATTTACTGTGTTTTTGTTTTCTCAAAATCGCAGTGTGTTGGACCCGAGCTCGCTCCACTGCGGGATTTACCCAGCGCTAATGTCATATTCAACACCGGATACACTGGCATACCCGCGTCATTCATTGAGCCGTGCGGCATTGATAACAAGTGGTAGCCCGATATTTTTCCTAGATGCATATACCACTTTGATAGTCTTCTACTCATCAACAGCAGACCCGTCAATACCTTTCCCTCCTCCTCAAGACTGTAAGTTTGCTCGCCAAATGAAATCCACTTCAACCACCTTTACATCTGTCAGGTTATGTTGATTTATGAACTTGATCGTACAGGTGTATTGAGGAAGACCATAAATAAGGTTAAGCAAGAAAGGAGCATCACACCAAAACTGATGTTTATCCGAGGAGGACAAGACGATGCTACTGCCTTTGAGAACTATCTTATAGAAGAACAAGACGTCGATGGTAGCGGTTTTGCTAGTGCCATGGG
>NW_010924686.1:0-773 GCF_000633955.1 Camelina sativa | reverse complement strand
TGTCCGCCAGCTTGCCAGGTTTGGGCCTTGTCGCAGTTTCCGACGGCCCCAGGTGTTTTTCCCTTGGAATCAATCTTCACAAATATGGATTTTCTTTTTTGGCGGTTCCCAAATATTCAAAATCAGGAAATCTTTCCTTGGATTTTGTGGTATATCTGGAAGGCCTGGAATGATAAACTTTTTAGTAATATGGATTCCAACCCCCTAGCCATCTTGTGGTTAGCGGAGGATGAGGCAAAAGCATGGGTTCTGGCTCAGACAGACGATGTGGTCTTAGCACCGGATACTACCAGTACGGCTGTCCCCTGTGTGAGGGGGAGTTTTGGGGTTCCTAGGTCTTTCTCAAGTTATACTTGTTATATTGATGGTTCCTCGAAAATAGTAGATCTTTTTGCGGGAAGAGGATGGTTTTGCACGTCGCTTTGGGGTGACAATCCCACTATGGGTGCTGCCAACCTTCGCCGCAGTCTTTCTCCTCTTTACACCCAGTTTGAAGCCCTTATCTGGGCTATGTGTTGTATGATTGGGGCGGATAATCAATCTGTCGTCTTCCTCACCGACTGTTCTGATTTAGTGAAGATGGTGTCTTCGCCTTTCGAGTGGCCAGCCTTTACACCTTACTTGGAGGACATCCAGGCGGATAGAGAGGAGTTTGTTTCCTTTGCCCTAGTCTATGTCCCTCGCTCTCAGAATGGTAAAGCGGATAGTTTAGCGCGACGTGTTCGCACAGTTCCGCACCTAGTTACCTATGTAAACAATGTTCCTTCGCATTG
>NW_010924685.1:0-773 GCF_000633955.1 Camelina sativa | reverse complement strand
CTGATTGCTCGAGCATTAGCATGTGCTGCTTCAAAAGCTGGACAGAAAGTTAGCTTTTATATGCGAAAGGGTGCTGATGTTCTTAGCAAGTGGGTTGGTGAGGCTGAGAGACAACTAAAGCTACTCTTTGAGGAGGCTCAGCGAAATCAGCCTTCCATAATCTTTTTTGATGAAATTGATGGTCTTGCTCCTGTAAGATCTAGCAAACAAGAACAAATACATAATTCTATTGTTTCAACTTTGCTGGCGCTGATGGATGGCCTTGATTCTCGTGGTCAAGTTGTTCTCATTGGAGCAACAAACAGGGTAGATGCAATAGATGGAGCGCTACGCCGCCCTGGCAGATTCGATAGGGAGTTCAATTTTTCTTTACCAGGCTGCGAAGCTCGAGCAGAGATATTGGATATTCACACTCGTAAATGGAAGGATCCACCTACCAGGGAGCTTAAAGAAGAGCTGGCAGCTACTTGTGTAGGATATTGTGGTGCTGATCTAAAAGCTTTGTGCACTGAAGCTGCCATTCGTGCTTTTCGTGAAAAATATCCACAAGTTTATACAAGTGATGATAAATTTGCCATAGATGTTGGGTTGGTTAAGGTTGAGAAGAGCCACTTTGTAGAGGCAATGTCAGCTATTACTCCTGCTGCCCATAGAGGGTCTGTTGTGCAATCCAGACCACTCTCTCCGGTTGTATTGCCATGTTTACATCGACACCTCCTTGAATCCATGAGCTTAATATCAGATATTTTTCCCTCATCAGCCACGTCGTCAGA
>NW_010924684.1:0-773 GCF_000633955.1 Camelina sativa | reverse complement strand
CCCATTTTGTCCCGAAACAGGCTAACACCGAGAAAACATTGATTCTATGCATTAAACATNCATTGATTCTATGCATTAAACATCGTTGTTACTGTTTCTAGGGTTAGAATGTGTGACATTCCAATGCATTTGACTAATGGTAAGAGTTTGGGATGAATTTGGAGTGTTTAGACAACTGTTAAACCCATTTTATCCCAAAGCAGGCTTAAACCAAGCAAACAGGCTAAAACCGAGAGAAAACATTGATTCGAAGTATTAAACATCTATTTTACTCTTTATATTGTCAAAATATGTAACAATCCAATGCATTTGAGTAATTATAAGAGTTCGGGTTGAATTTTGAGTGTTTAGACTGCACTTTTACCCATTTTGTCCCGGAAAAGGCTAAAATCGAGAAAACATTGATTCTAAGCAGTAAACAGCTTTGTTAATATTTCAAGGGCCAGAATGTGTGACAATCCAATGCATTTAACTAATTGTAAGAGTTCGGGATGAATTTGGAGTGTATATACAACAGTTAAACCCGTTTTATCGCAAAACAGGCCTAAACCGAGAAAACAGGCTAAAACCGAGAGTAAAATTGATTCGAAGCAGTAAACAGTTATGTTACTCTTTCTAGGGTCAAAATATGAAACAATCCAATGAATTTGACTAATTAATAGAGTTTGGGTTGAATTTGGAGTGTTTAGACACCAATCATACCAATTTTGTCCCGAAACAGGCTAGAACCGAGAAAACGTTGATTCAAAGCAGTAAACAGCTTTGTTACTGTT
>NW_010924683.1:0-774 GCF_000633955.1 Camelina sativa | reverse complement strand
TTCTTTCTTTCTTTCAAATTAGTTTCTTATTGGGTAGTCCGTAGAATCAGAATTGGGATTTGGTTCAATCTTCGTTGTGAAAAAATCAGATTTTGATTACTGGGTTTTATAAAAGACTGATTTTTTTTTGTTCTGACTTGGATTTGTTTGTGGGTATTGTTAAAGAGACGAAAAGATTTGGGTTTTGGTTAAGAAGGATGATTCCGTCGTTGATGGTATCAGCTATACAGGTAGCAGAGCTATCAGTGAGCTCCGTTGTTCATATGGTATATGGGCTTTACATATTCAGCTCCGCTGTCGCCGGTGATCTCACTCAGACGTTGACTAAATCAATCTTCAAACCCAAAGCCACCGTTGAAGTCAAACAAATTGACCAAGAGAAGACGACAGACGTCAATGCTTTGCCTCCTATTGTTTTGGTCCATGGGATTTTTGGATTTGGGAAAGGAGTAAGTTTGAAATATTCTTCTCCTACTACACATTAAAGGGTTTTTTTTTGGTTTGTTGATTGGATTTGCCATTGCAGAGATTAGGTGGTTTGTCATACTTTGCTGGAGCAGAGAAGAAGGATGATAGAGTGTTGGTGCCTGATTTGGGATCTTTGACTAGTGTACACGATAGGTGAAAGAGAAAGTTGCAATCTTTTTTGGTGGATTTTGTTTTAGTCTCAGGGGTGAATTTTTCTGATGAAGGATGTGTTTGGTGTTTTTGTAGGGCAAGAGAACTCTTTTATTACTTGAAAGGTGGATTAGTTGATTATGGTGAAGATCACAG
>NW_010924682.1:0-774 GCF_000633955.1 Camelina sativa | reverse complement strand
TGCAAATTCGACGCCGCTTGTTTTTATTAGTTTATTAACATTTTCTTACTTAAAAAAGATCCAAACACTCTTTTCAAGTATTTTTGTACCCCCAAATCATTACTTTATCGAGTATTATTAGTTTATATAAAAAGAAGGAGAGAGAGATGAGATGAACTTTAATAAAACAAGATTGGAATGATGAAGAATACACAAAAGTGGTATGTATGAGCTGAAACTAGTATATAAACTCAAAGCTAATATTAGTATTATATTGTGTACGATAAGTTTTATCTAAATTTAGCACAACATCTCTAAAATTCTAAAAATAGTACTATATTTCAAACTTAATCTTTTAAAATTAAATTTTAAAATTCAAAATACTAAACCTTACTCTTCAAAACTATACCCTAAATGTGAAATTGAGAACTCAAACTTAAAAAAATTTTAAAATTAATTTTAAAATTAATTTTAAATATTTTTATATATTAAATAATACTATTTTTAGAAATTTATGAAATATGTGCTATAGTTGTTCATAAAACTTGTTTTAGTGGTATTTTAATTGTTCAAAATGAAGAAAATTATGAATTTTGGTATTTAGCAATTTTTTTGTACAATTAAAATAAATGAAAACAGCAATTAATAAAAAAAGATGATAGTCAGGTAAAAGTCACTCTCAAATAGGTCTACTTTTGGTTTAGATAGGCTAATTGGTTGGGATTTTTCTATTTGGTTTCCCTTTCATGCTCCCCACAGCCGTAATCACCTTAGGATTCTGTTTTTGTCATTTCG
>NW_010924681.1:0-774 GCF_000633955.1 Camelina sativa | reverse complement strand
AGAGTGTTCTATGACGTGACCCTTTCACTAAAAGTGCTTGGAATCTGCGTCTTCTCGGTAAGAAACAAATCTATTCGCGGAAATCTTAGAATCAGTGACTCTTAACAATGAACTGCTTTGTTTTTTGATTCATTCTCAGGCTGAAATAAGGAGGTACACGGCTAGTGACAGAGAATGGGAAGTGTACAGATTTCTTTTGGATGAGAACTGTTTGTTCCAGCTCGGTAGTGCTTCTGCTAGGAATGAGATTGTTAATAAAGTGAGAAGAACATTAATGGGTTGGTGAATTGAAGACCTAGTATATTGATATGTGATCTTATCATATATGGCGTGGGTTTTGTTATGTGTTTAATCTTTATAGGTTCATGTAAATGCTTTTATCCGTTTGTCTGTTGGTAAGTCCTCTGCCAATATCGGCTTTAGTATATTTGGTATTTTCCCTTCGAAATGTCACACCAATTATCACCACTCCCATCTTCACCATAACAAAAAGGAAAGAAGATGCTCATCGCAGATACCGTTCTTGGCAACTGGATCATAAGTAAAACATAGACATAAGTCACAAAATCATCACAGCACACTTCGTTTTCGATTTGAGGCCGAGGCATCTGTTGAACTAGACATCGTAGTAAAGCGGTTGTGAATGGCTACTAGTATTTGACCAGCGATATATCACAGAATAAATTTATTTTTACATAAATATAATTTAACAAACTTAATTTGATATGTATCTATACTATTAAAGCAGAAGTACTCTCTAGAGTAAAAATGGAC
>NW_010924680.1:0-774 GCF_000633955.1 Camelina sativa | reverse complement strand
TTCAGATCCTCTTAAAAAGGATATTCCAAAAAAATAAAATAAAATCTCCACAAAATATTTATTTAACCATATACAGGCAATAAAATCTCAAAAACTAAATAATCTTCTGTGGATTAATAGTGATTTTCAATTATACTAGCAACAAAATCTCAAAAAAATTCAAGTCTTCATGTATAGCATATGATTTTATTGTATAATGCTTTATTCACAACAACTTTTAAAAACAATCACATAAATTATATTTTCTATAAAAATTACAATATAAATAATAGGAATTTCAACCCGTGCTAGAGAGCATGGTCCTAATCTAGTTATTTTCTATTCCTAACAACATAATAATTATAACTAGTATAAGAATGAATACTGCGGTGCCGGTAACCCTTATGAATACGATATGTTTTAGTTTATATGATTTATAAAAATGTATACATTTTTTAAAAGTATACATAAAGAATGATTTATAAAAATGTATACATTTCTTCATCAAAGATATATTAAAAACTCACAAGTCACAATATATACATCAACTGCGTGTAGTTGAGAATGCAACTAGTATAAGAATGAATACTGCAGTGCCGGTAACCCTTATGAATACGATATGTTTTAGTTTACATTTTTAGTGTTACATAGTAACACCTCACGGAGAAACATATACAAAACTTCAAAGAGTTTCACTTCTAATTATTTAATTCGCAAGCTCTGTATCTTTCAATCCTCGAATTACTCTAACTGTAAGAGATACGCAATGATACACTATTCAATAGCTCAATATTC
>NW_010924679.1:0-774 GCF_000633955.1 Camelina sativa | reverse complement strand
ACTAATCAAGTATGCCAATCACGACCACTAAGGCTTAAGTAACCTCTATATTACCGATTTTTGTAATCAAAAAGATTCATATTTGACTATCTTAGCAGCAAGAACAAAACAAGAGAGAGGAAAGTTCTGGCAATATGAGTCGTCGTTAAGTGTACCTAAAGTTAGGCATGAACTCTCTTCTTATTCCTTGGTTTGTGTGGGTCAGCACCGAACATTTTGCACGCTCTTCCCTACTAACTTTGTATTGCAACATTTTTAATACTCGATTCAACGAGGCATTAATGAAAAATTCCTTAACTTTGGAGTAATTAACAAAGTCTAGCTAAGACTTAAGTTTTTAGTTTTGAGTTATTTAATTTGCTAATTGTTTTGGTTCGGTTTAAATTAGACTTTCAAAAGAAAGAAAAAAATAGACAAAATTGAACGCCAAACACAGATAAAATAATTCAATAGATCATGAAAGATTTAGCTTACATCCACCTCTCACCAAAGTGTGCAATTTTGATTCGGTAAAATTATGATTTGGTAAGTATATTTTTACGACACATCACCCCTTTTATTTTGATAACAGATCACCCTTACTTGAATTCGGTTACATTAACATGGATATTCATCACCCTTACCTCATTTTGACAACATATCACCCTTACTTGCATTGCAATCTCTTACTCCGTCCTATGGGCAAGTTCAAATTTCTTCAAATCGTGTTAAAGGAACTAAGATCTAGGACCTAAGTTTTGTATTTTACATACTTATATATTGACCTGAGAACAA
>NW_010924678.1:0-774 GCF_000633955.1 Camelina sativa | reverse complement strand
TTTAGATTCAATTATATTTGTGAGTGTGAGGTGGGGATTGATGTTAGATTAGATTCATTTCTGATGTTTGTGTTGGTTAATTGAATGCATAAACCACAACATAAGCTGTGTGACATAATAAATTTATGTGGGAGCTGTTTGAAGTTGTTGATGCCTAAATATTTAAGATGAGCTAATTAGACTTTGTTTTGTACAGTTGATTAGAGATGTAAAGTTGGTAATGTTGTTAGATAGATTGGATAATTGTTGGTTATTTATTTTTTATTTTATTTTTTCTTGTGGTGTAGAGACGCAAGATCATTGCAAGAGAAGGCAGCTACAAAGGCAGGACAATCAATGGGGGGAGGAGGGAACCATGACCATGCCCTTCGCGTTGGTGGTAAAATTAAGAAATAAGATGATGGCCATGCAGTAGTAGTAGTAGGGGTTTATGCGATTTTGTAATTGTATGTTATTTATTGGTTGATCATCTGAATTAATTATATATCGCGGATGGGGGAGGTTTTCAAGAGTTGTGTTCAAGTGTGATTCTGGTCTTGGTTTATGAACTTTTTGCTACACGTCTTATTCCAATGGAATGTGTATGTGTTGATGTATCGTTCTTTTGTTTTCGAATTTTCCGGTATTAATATGCTTTGGGTTGTTCCCAATTCTTGGTTTCTACTTCCTATGGTGCAAGTTGTGCATATCCTGGTATAGTGATGTGTTTTTTTGTTCCACTTTCTTGTATTTTTCTTCTTCAATAGAGCCAAAGCTATTTGGAAATGCAAAAAA
>NW_010924677.1:0-775 GCF_000633955.1 Camelina sativa | reverse complement strand
AGGAAACGTGAAGGGAGGATCGTGTCACCGACGAAGACGATAAATATTATGGAGTATGTTTATCAACTCTAACTAAAATAAGAACAAGATAAATGATGAAATGAATAATGAATGGGACACTAATGAAAGTTGATTGGTTAAGGAAATGGCTTAAGAAACCACATGAAAAAAGTGGCTACGCTTTCGCTTTGACAGTACAAAAGAACTTCGGATTTTTTTTTGTTCTCTCCATATTTTCTCATCTTTTGATGCAAATCAAATCTAAATGTAGTTAAGTGACATAAATCATGGGATTTTCAATATGTAGAGATATTTGTGCATGCATGTGTGTATAATATAATCCTTAAACTTTCTTTAGCTTTTAAGCATCATGCTTATAAATTATAAATAAGGAGACAGGTCACTAATGATGGAACCATTCTATTGCAACAACACAGCTTTTATTGTTAGTCCTTTTTCTTTCTTTTTGTTAAAAGACTTTAACTTATATAGTAGTTAGTTGATCTTGATCGTTCTTTTCCTAAACTAATTTTAGAGATAATAACTAATAATATAGTTATATTGGATCGGATATAAATTTCAATAAATAAGAATCAATCAATAACAACACAACATAGGAGGGACAAATGTAAAATCTACAAGTAGAATCAAGAAACTCGACGATGAATTTTGATACACAGTAAAATTTTACAATATATCCTGTATTCTATTTTGTCATCAAACAAACTTTTTTTTTTCTTTTGATACAAATTGCTAATTACCATAATATAGTTTT
>NW_010924676.1:0-775 GCF_000633955.1 Camelina sativa | reverse complement strand
CTGAAAATAAGAAGCGGCTATGCTCTGAACCTGCTTCTCTTCCGTAACCCATCTTCTGGTGTCATCGTGGAGTCCCACAATACGATTATTAGATCGTCTTTGTTTTGTTTGGGCATGAAAATAACTAGTATTTTGATCTCCAAAACGCATCTATCGACTCCTACTTTTCTGATACCAATAAATTTCTTCATCTCGATAAGCCTCTCGAAGTTTCCAGGTTAGTTCTGAAATGGTCTCAACAGAAACAGAGTCATCTGCCTGAGCGATCGCTAACTGATTTTTAATATCCTCAATGGATTCCCAACCATAAGGGACCTGAGTTTTCCGCCACTGGGAAATTGCTTGACGGCATTTAATGATCTTATCCATAAATTTGTCCGTTGGAATCGCTATCCCTGAGTCCCAGCCTTCAGAGATGGCACCAAATAGTCCCTCTTTATCAAGCCACCGTCGGTCAAACCGAAAACAGTTTCTCCCTCTCCGGACTTTATCCTCAAGTAGTGCTAGAACCGGTTTATGGTATGAAGCTACCATGGGTAAGTATTCCGTAAATGCATTACTAAAAATGTCATGTAGCTTGTCATTGGCCAAGGCGCGATCCAGACGACACCTAATTGGCTTTTTATCTCTCCATCCACACCAAGATAAACTGTCCCCAACCGAGGAAACTCTAATAAACCGCAATGTCTAATCATGGTATTAAAACCAACAAAGGAGGACGCATGTCAGAGTTTACCTCCACGCTTTTCATGATTTCCTTTTAATTCGTTAAAAT
>NW_010924675.1:0-775 GCF_000633955.1 Camelina sativa | reverse complement strand
TATTGTGACAACAAGTGCGAAAATGTGGCTTACCGGCTAATAACGGAAACCAAGAATACAAATGTTCGTCACTTTCTAGAAATTTTCCACTATCTTGTTTTCCACTTTTTCCACCCGGAGGAGATGATGGAGGGTTCCTTCTTAATGATGAACCAACAGAGCCTTCAGCAAGTTTTCTTGCGCAATATTGAAGGAAAGCAATAGCTTGGAGACTAATATCTTTCTCAAATTTACTATTGGTGAACGCAACAAGGCAATTCACACAGTCTGTGAAGGTGGTCGTCTCTGTCTCTGTGATGTGTGGGAAGTAGTCTCGGATAATCTTCTCAACCATTTCAAAAGACAGGAACACAATATTTTTATGTGCATCATGTGCCGCTGTAGTGAAAATCTGCAAGAGCAAACAGATTTCAGTAAGTATATCTGTCATCAACAACTGAGAGAGACATCAACATAAACGGGAGTTTGATGGATCAAATACCATGAACATACTCTTCCATCCCGACTTGACATTGTCAACACGGGATAAAACCATCTGTGAGACACATCGTATAATCAATTCCCTGATCTCAACAGCACCACTTTTGCGCATGACAACAACAAAAGGTTTCATAAACTCATTTTGGAAGTTATAATTCGCCAACTCTTCCCGCTCTAAGAACTTCATAGACAGCTGGCGCAAAGAATCCATTGCAAAAATTGCAATAGAGAGGTTATCAGAACAGCCAATAGTCACAAAGAAATCCGATAGCACATGCCAGATGCTCGACCAGAC
>NW_010924674.1:0-775 GCF_000633955.1 Camelina sativa | reverse complement strand
ATGGAGGATGGCCAAGTTCTTCTTTATTCAGTACGCATCCGTCCAGTCAAAATTAATGATAGTATACTTTGGTTGGAAATTTATAACATTCATTTTTTTGGGTGTTTTTTTCATAGAATTCTGTAAATGCACGGGAAACAAAAATACCATATCCGTGGTTGGTGTTCAACGAGAAGATAAAAGTGAACTCTGTTTTCTTGAGGGATTCGACAGCTGTCTCTGACTCTACTCTTATCCTCTTTGGCGGTAGCATCTCCAAAGGAGACATTGTGAGCTTTTTACTCTATCGGTCTTTCTTGATGTTTTTGTTGTTAGAATTGACAGCAATTTCATTCCCAACCAACTTCTTGTTTTTTGGGATTTTTGGCAGGATGGCCACCTGAAAATGTTGGGAGGATACTTGGAGTTTTTCATGAAACCTGCTGTTGCAGAGATATGCCAAACCTTGAAGAAAGAGCTTGACGAGCTGATACAGAACAAAGTGAGTTTCATAAAACCTCAAAAGAACCCACCTTTGTGGCTTTGTTGTTGTTTTATTCTGTCAGGTATTTCTACTGTGATAACAGATCTGGTTAGGGAATCCATATCTGAGTTGTGATACTTTTAAAAAACATTCCAGCTACTTAATCCTAAAATGGACGTGCAAGCACACCGTGAACTCTTATCAGCTATACGGTTGTTAGTCTCTGGGGATGGATGTGATGGGAGATTTGTGTTTGGTCGCCAAATACGTAGGCCTTTAGAAACATCGGCTTTGTCAACAAAACCGACATTG
>NW_010924673.1:0-775 GCF_000633955.1 Camelina sativa | reverse complement strand
TCATTCTCTCTAATGTGTCGGTACACACCTTAAATAATTCCCCGAAAGTGCAAAAGTAACAAGTGAAAAAGGCCTCATAATTACTAGTAAGGAACTAAGGATTATTAAATTATCTTTTCTACGGTACGTTACTTACTCACTGCTCAATTTATATAAGGTCGGTCTCGGTCCCAAGAAATGACTGAATCTGGTTTGATTTGGTTCGTTTACGGTTAAATCTGGTTAAATACTGCCACCTCTATTAATGTGCATAGAGGCAAAACAAGATCTTTGACCAATAGTGTGAATGAGAAAGTGAAGTAAATACAAGTAAAGGCAGGAAGAAGAAGAGTCCAAATGCACCAATCATCTCGTGACTAAACTTCACCTTCCCTTTTTCTTCTCCAGGTCCCTATCTTCCTCTCTCCGTCATCTTCACGGCACAACATACTCACGATAAAAGAAAGAGAGAAAAGCTTACCCTTCTCTCTCTGTTATACGTTTACTCAAGTCTTCTTCAGTCTCCTTTTTAAACTCTCAAAGCTTCTTCCTCTCCTTTCTCTCAAGCCTCTCCTTACGGTTCTCTTTCGATCTGTGCTTTTCTTTGAGATAACGTTATTCTCAATCCTTCTTCTAGCTTTAAGGGCTATCTTTTTTTTTTTTTTGGAAACTTTGATTCTCCCGTAAACGAGTTTTATTAATTAATTAGTTGATTATCGATTATAATTTTCCTGATCATTAATTTGATTATCTCAATTCTGCTTAATTACATCGATTATGAGATCGTCACAATCTT
>NW_010924672.1:0-775 GCF_000633955.1 Camelina sativa | reverse complement strand
GAAGAGCCATTGGGTTCTGAAACTTAAACAGTTGATAGATGTATATAATAAGACATGTATGTTTCAACAGAATTTAAACAAAGACACGACACAAAATAAGACATGAATGAATCATACATACCTGAGGAGATTTCCACAAAGGAGTTAGAATCATCTAGGTCCTCCTTCTGAAGGTAAACAAAAGAAGGTGAATCACACATCAATAAGGATCAGACACAAATATCAAACCACAGGTTTGAAGAAGGGTTGAGACTTGAGAGATCGGCGAAAAAAATATTTAAAAAAGGTTAGAGATAGAAAATATAAAGATATGAAAATATATTTTCCTGAGATTTAGGTACAAGGAAACAGATTTATATTTATCACAATAATAATTCTAATGTAAATTATATATAAAAATGTAAATTTGTCATATCTAAGCTAATTTATCTAATCGAAATCACAGGAAAAAAAAAAACTAGGGTTTCTAAAATTTTCAATCTTTCTGCTTCTCTATGTCTCAAAATTCAAACTTTTGTTTTAGTACTGCGTACAGAAACAATAACTCATTGCACCAGATGAGGAAGATAGAAGAACCACCCCACAAATCTCAGAGAAACAGAGAGTAATAAGTAAAGCAAATCATAAGATCTAAAAAAAAACCATCAACAGAAGAAACAAGCATAGATCTAACCAATATGACCCAAATAAACTGACCTGAGAAAATTGATATGATCGAGGGAAACTAAAACGCTGATTTAAAGGAAAAGTGAAAACAGAGGAAGGGTTTAAGTAG
>NW_010924671.1:0-775 GCF_000633955.1 Camelina sativa | reverse complement strand
GGATCTTCTTCCCTTCCTTTGGTAGGTTCTAGCAGTTGGCTCCATGTTGATTCCTTGAGAAGAAAAAGAAAAGCTAGTTTTTGGGATAAATAGGGTTAGTCTCCAAAGAAAATCNATGAGCTTGGAATCGAGAGAGAAGAATAGAAACTTATGGAAATTGAAAAGCTTAAGAGAATGAGGGAGACTTATCGGTGATGAGGAGGGAGAAGGGTTCGACCTCCTTAAATAGGCTAGGGGTTCGGTTGGTGGGCTTCGCCGAGAGTGGGCTTGGCTTGTGGAATTCGGATTCCACTCGCTACCCGAGCAGGGACACTATCAGGCGCGTCGAGTACGGTGTCGGGTTGACCCTCGGGTTTACCAATTCCCTCTTCCCAATTTTCCTTTTTTTTTTTTTTTTTATAAAATTGCAAAAATAGAAAAATTAAATAAAAGAAAATAAAGCAAATAGACTATAACTAAAAGATACCTTTGAGACTTCCTCCCAAGTGAGCTTGTTTAGAGTCACTAAGCTTGACTCTTCATGCTCCTTAAGCATGGGATCCATGTCGAAAAGGTTCTTGAATCCTCTCCACTACAGTAGGTTGGTTCAAAAGATCTCCCAGATTTTGTCCAGGTTCCATGGCAAATGTGGTGTTAACCTCTTCAAGATGTATCCTTTTTCTTTGTTTGGTCCTAGTGGAAAAAGCTTGACCATCTACGGTTGGCCTCTTAACCCCTTTCTTCACCTTAAACTCCATCTTGAGGTGTTCACCATGTTCTATCCTGATCTTGCCTC
>NW_010924670.1:0-775 GCF_000633955.1 Camelina sativa | reverse complement strand
TCCCTAGCCAACCTTCTTGTAAAAGATCTTTTCTTACTACCAAGTGGATTCATATTCATACTAGATAAAAATAAAAAAGGAAACTCTAACAATTTCTTTGTTCTCAACGCCCCTAAATTTCCAGGAATTAGTCACTTCAACAGTCTTCAATGGTTATACGGGTATCCAAAGTACGGACGAGATGGATGTTTATTGTTCCAACCATTTTAATTAGTCCCAATCCCAAAGAAGAAGAAAGAAAAGGAATCTTTTTGAAGAAAGTTTTCGTGTTGTTGATTTCTCGGCGTAGTGCTTCTTCCCCTGTGCCTCCTATTCGTATATTGTATTAGTCTAGTAGGATTGATCTGTAATACGGGAACCGTAGGTAAAAAACCTTTTGCTCAATACTAGAATTCATAATTGAAGCATCTAAGGCTGCACTAATCGTGGATACATGACAGAAGGGATTGCTTTTTTATATTATAAACTTCACCTTCAAAAGCGTAGATTTTTTTCAATACTCATTTTTTTCTATTCCAAATCGGTGAGAAATAGAAAAAAATGATAATGATAATCAAATCGCACCATCTCTGTAATAAGTAAATGCCTCTTTTTCTCCGGAAGTTGTCGGAATGACTCGTAATAAGATATCGGCTACAATTGTAAAGGTTTTATCAATAAAATTTCCATTTATACGCGATCTTGGCATAGGTAGTAATCCATTCTATAACTCTTTTTATTTCCTTTAACTTTTCTTTTGTGAGAAAATTTTCTCACAAACAAAGGAATTTTATAG
>NW_010924669.1:0-776 GCF_000633955.1 Camelina sativa | reverse complement strand
TATTAGATTAATTTTTGTAATTCCATTATGTGCTTATTCTTTAAAAAATTTGTAGGAAACTTACAGAAAGGCTAATGATATTATCAAGAACTAGAATCAGATGAACAAATTCTAGAACTTACGTCGGAGGAATCAACATCTCTTTCGTCAAAGAGGGAGCTGTCTGGAATCAATGAAGAAGTCGTACAAGGTCATAGCATGACTACTAGGAAGAGATCAAGATTGAAAAGCAAACTTAGTATTATGATTATGTTATGATTATTTTAAAAACAATATATGATTTGGAAATTTTTTTTTAATAAACTACAGGCCTTTTTTGCGTTGATAAGAGTATGATTTTTTATTATTTATAAATTTTGAAATTATAAAAACTCTAAAATTTTGTGAGTCACTAATATAAACGAGACGCTGTTGCTTCTGAATCATACCATTTAATAAATTAAAATATGATAATGAAGTTTAATCATGTTCCAGTAAATATCATTTTGCATAGATATGACATAATCTAATAAAATCGGAAATTTGGTGATATTTTCTCATAGATTAAATTTTTATTATGTGAATATATATTTAGATAATTGAATAAATGCTAATCTTTCATTTTTATGGTATTGATATTATTATGTGATATTGTTATCCGTTTGTTAAAATATTTAATAAAATTATAGTAGTTAGAAGATTATACCTACTGATCATAATATAAATAAAAATATTATAGAACGGAATAATAAGGAAAAAATATGATGTCATTTTATTATTATGTGAATTTATGTAAA
>NW_010924668.1:0-776 GCF_000633955.1 Camelina sativa | reverse complement strand
AAAAAAATCGGATCAGAAGGTCTAATAACCATCGGCAAATCGGTTACAAGAGCCGTGTTTCCAGAAGATTTGAGGATAACAGAGAAGAAAATATTCGATCCTCAAGACAAAACACTTCTCATATGGAACAGATTGTTCGTCATTTCTTGTATTTTAGCTGTCTCGGTTGATCCATTGTTCTTTTATCTTCCCGTTGTCGATAATTCCGGAAGCAGCTGTATAGGGATTGACACGAAGCTAGCTGTTACAACCACTACTCTTAGAACCATCGTTGATGTTTTCTACTTGACTCGAATGGCTCTTCAGTTTCGTACAGCTTATATAGCTCCTTCTTCTCGTGTGTTTGGTCGCGGTGAGCTTGTCATTGATCCTGCAAAGATCGCAGAACGCTACTTAACCCGTTATTTCATCGTTGATTTCCTTGCAGTGCTTCCTTTACCTCAGGTAGAATAGAGTCAAAAATATCATTAGATGGTTACTAAAAAAAATGGATTCTTTTTTAGGATTCATTAATATGATGTTTTGCGTGGCTATTACAGATTGCGGTGTGGAAGTTTCTTCACGGGTCTAAAGGATCAGATGTGTTACCGACGAAAACAGCATTGTTAAACATTGTGATTGTGCAGTATATTCCTAGATTCGTTAGGTTTATTCCGTTAACATCAGAACTGAAGAAAACTGCAGGAGCTTTTGCTGAAGGAGCTTGGGCTGGTGCTGCTTATTATCTCCTCTGGTATATGCTTGCAAGCCACGTAAGTTTCTCTATGTATATATAT
>NW_010924667.1:0-776 GCF_000633955.1 Camelina sativa | reverse complement strand
GAGAGCCGAGTATCCTGACCAGCTAGACTACAACGGATTTTGCTAAAACAAACATAAAATATTAATAAATAGTCTCAGTAGTTGACTGACATTGTTAATGATCTCAGTATCTCACTATCGCTCACCTGTAAAGTTCTACAACGTACATGAACATTAAATGGAAAAGAAGCTCAAAATTAAAAGACTTTCCTTTTATTCATTCTCAAAAAAGGGTACACAAAGAAGAAAACCACAAGTCACAAAATGCATTAACTAATACAAGGTATTAAAAGAGAGGCTTTTTCCCATTGATCAATCCCAACAAATGATCAAGAACTTGTCTTCCAGCATCACGAAGACCTGAATGCATAAACTCATTTGTTACCCAAAGCCTGATACCCGAAATCTGAGTTTTCTAGCTTTTATTTTAAAACCGTTTTAATCCTTTCGGCATCCAGCAGTAGCAAGATTAAACCGCCCTGACTAAACAAGGAACTCTAATGTTGAAGTGAAAATAACAAACCAGAAGGACATATTGTAGTTGGCTAAATGCACGAGAGGAGTTTAGTCTTTCCTCAGGTCCATGAGTACAGTCTTGACACCGTCGGCCTTAAGTATCATAATCTCAAGCTTGTCTCCCTATTAATTACATCAAACAAAGCATTGATCAGACAGAGGCAAACAGTTAAGGAAGATAGTTATGCAACATTGAAATCAGGGATATAGATTAAGTAAATGTTTTGGTAATATCTTCAACTAAATGCAAATGATATGAAACACATAGGCTGATTTTTTTT
>NW_010924666.1:0-776 GCF_000633955.1 Camelina sativa | reverse complement strand
TGTCTAAATCAGTGTGTAATGTCTAAACCATATAAGGATATAACTTTATTAATCTCACATCTTTTCTTTTAAAAGAACATGAACTTCTGTTGCTAGCTAATAATAACGTAAAATATTGCAAAAGTCAATCTGGTACCTGTACAGTCTGAAATATGGCAAAGTACAAAGATGTGGCGTCATAAGAGGCAAATTTGACATAGAGCCTCAATTTTGTATAATAAATCATTAATACAAACAAATGTATCAACACTCTAAAATTTAAAAATTCTATTGAGCTCTCTTCAAGCAACTTCCCATTAGTATGATATTATCCGTTAAATTAGTTTAAGTGGTCAAATCGCACAAATTTATTTTTAGGCTCTTTTCCAAAAGATTCTACGGTAGTTAGAGTTGGATGACATATATTAAAAACATATTTTCTAATATTCTGATATGGGGCGTTGGCTTCTATCTCAACAATCCTTCTCTCAAACATAAGACCATGAACTTTTGGTCTCCCTTCCAGCCAAACCTTGTCACCTAGGCACCAACACCCTTTATTTGCAAAGTATTCTGGAGACATCCTTCTAAACGTCTAGGATTAGTTGTGGTTTTAGATACAGTGGTTTAGTTGTGGTTTTCACATAACGTCTAGGATTTGACTTTAGAGAATGTAATCTTTTGCAATCTATGAATGCAAATTTTTCACACATTTCCACTTTCCAAAGAATTTTTTTTTGAAATTAAAACAAAAATAGTTAAATACTCATCAGAAATTTGTCAGAGTTTTTTTTTTT
>NW_010924665.1:0-776 GCF_000633955.1 Camelina sativa | reverse complement strand
CGCCACTAGGTATGTATAAATGAATCATATAGCTTATACAAAATGTGGCATTAGTTTTTTTTTTTCAAAAAAATTTAACGTATTTGATATGGTTCGTTTGTTGTAGGGATCCTGAACTTGTTAAAAGGATTGGAGCTATAACCGCGCTCGAAGCAAAAGCAACAGGAGTCGCTCAAGTTTTTGCACCTTGTGTTGAAGTTGTATAAACTTTTGCACCTTGTTAAAAGTTTTTGCACATCCCTATGAGCCGTATCGACGATGCTGTACGAAGGGTCTTGAGAGTTAAATTCTCTATCGGTCTCTTTGAGAACCCGTATCCAGTAGTGGAGAATGCCACAAAGCTTGGAAATGAGGTAAATCCAAAAGGACACAAGATTTTTTATTTATATACATAATTGTTTATTAAAGAAGTTTTATTTAATTAAACATCTTAAACTGTTAATGGAAAATGTATTATATATATAAATACCATGTGAAATAATAAATTTAGGTACAAATTGATACATAAGCTAATTCGTCGTTTTTCATAAAGCATAAGAAGATAGATTACTACAAAAAAAACTATCATGCAGATAGCATCAAACTATATAGTTAGTCTTATTATTGTACCTAACTGATGCGAGAATTTTTAATACAATGTTGTAGGCTCATCGGGCAGTTGCGAGAGAGGCGGTGAGAAAATCAATGGTGCTTCTAAAGAACGGGAAGCCAAACGGCGATAAAGTTGTCCCGCTCCCGAAGAAGGTGAAAAAGATCGTTGTCGCGGGACAACACGC
>NW_010924664.1:0-776 GCF_000633955.1 Camelina sativa | reverse complement strand
TTGGGTTGAATTTAGAGTGTTCAGACAACAGTTAAACCCGTTTTATCCCAAAAAAGGCTTTAACCGAGAAAACAGGCGAAAAACGAGAGAAACATTGATTTGAAGCAGTAAACAGCTATGTTATTCTTGTTACGGTTAAAATATGTAACAATCCAATTCATTTGACTAATTATAAGAGTTTGAGTTAAATTTGGATTGTTTGGACACCACTTATACTCATTTTGTCCGAAACAGGCTAAAGCCGAGAAAACGTTGATTCTAAGCAGTAAACAAATTTGTTACAGTTTCTAGGGTCAGAATGTCTGACATTCCAATGCATTTGACTAATTGTAATAATTCTGGATGAATTTGGAGTGTTTAGACAACACTTAAACCCGTTTTATCCCAAAACATGCTTAAACCGAGAAAACACGCTAAAACCGAAAGACAACATTGATTCGAAGCAGTAAACATCTGTGTTACTCTTTCTAGGGTCGAAACATGTAACAGTACAATGCATTTAACTGATTATAAGAGTTTGGGTTCAATTTGGAGTGTTTAGACAACACTTAAACCCGTTTTATCCCAAAACATGCTTAAACAAAGAAAACAGGCTAAAACCGAGAGAAACATTGATTTGAAGCAGTAAACAGATAAGTTTCTCTTTCTAGGGTCAAAATATGTAACAATACAATGCATTTGACTAATTATAAGAGGTTGGGTTGAATTTGAAGTGTTCAGACAACACTTACCCGTTTTATCCCAAAACAGGCTTAAACCGAGAAAACAGGCGAAAA
>NW_010924663.1:0-777 GCF_000633955.1 Camelina sativa | reverse complement strand
GACCTGGACACGTGTGACTTTCAAGTTTTTTGTGATCATACGATTCTTTATAGCGTTGAACAGTTTAGTCGCGGAGCTTGCGTTTAGTATAGCGTCAATCATTTATTGTGTATATAAGGAATTTGAATTAAAAAGAATTATACTACATGTTACTAATTACGTACTCATACGCAACTATATTATTGCCAAAGGATGAGTAAGTAGATAATCCTTAATGATTAATTAATCATGAGATCAAATCCCTTGACTTCACTCAAACACCTTCAACGATGACGTCATTTGATGTAACAAAATATATTAGTAGTTAATACTTACACGTTTACATACACACATATGTAATCGTCATATTTGTATATATACGTGTAAAACATGAGATTCTCTTTTTTCTGCGATGTCTCGTTCTATATAAGTTCCAATTGTTTGTGTCTTCTATTTTTTTCTACCGCACTCTTCAATCAAATCATATATCCAAAAAATTCCCCTCGCTTTCTTGGCAAAATACTTTTTCTTGATCTTTCAATGTCAGAAGAATTTCAAGAATCCGAGGTTATCTTTTCGGATGAGTATTTCACGAAGAAGAGAGACATCAATAGTACTAGCAACAACGAAAACAAGAAAGATAAGACGAAGGCGACGGAGAAAATTTCATCTCCGGTGAGAATACCGTCAAGAACTATTTTCCGGTGTACGGAAGAGGTGGAAGAGGATGGAGAGATGACTCCGCCGCATGTCATAATGGGAAAACGTAGAACGGAGACGCAAATGGCGTTTTCGTTT
>NW_010924662.1:0-777 GCF_000633955.1 Camelina sativa | reverse complement strand
GTTCTAAGAAATGGGAATATTGGAGACTCTGAGCTACACTGCGAATGGCCCTAGAAACAACAAACATGGACACACTATTTTCTTCTTTTTATCAATTTGACATTGAAAACGTTTTCATCCAAAAGTCATTGAGCTTCTTTTGCATAAACTTGGCGATGATGATTCAAGATAGTCAACTTGGTCGTGAAATATTTTTCTATCTAGCCAATAACTGGTTTTCGTATTGGATTTTTTACAAATAGTTTTTAACATGAAAGTTTCTCAAAAGATGTTTTTGATTGTTAAAAAGTAAAAATTAAATTGAAAAATGTCGACAGGGAAATATTTGCAAATAGTTTTTAACATGAAATCTTCTCAAAAAAAGTATTTTATTCTGTTAAAAAGTAAAAATCAAATTGAAAAATGTCAACAGAGTAATATTTGGGAGATTAATATATTCTTGATTTTTTTCAAAGTGGATGTTGAATACTCAATTAAGTTTGGTTTTTCAACAATTACTAATTTATTTTTGGTTAAACATATATACTGATTGGTTTAGTTCAATTTTAGCTTAATTTAAATGAAAACCGGATGAATTTTCAAGTTTATAGTACGTTGGTTTAAAACGTTTTAATTTTAGGTTAAGTCAAACCTTGATTTTGACTTTGACTAGACCCAGGTTCATTCATCATATTCATTATTCAGTGTTTAAAGAATATGAAACCGTTTAGATATGATGTCTGGTTCAAATGTCTTGTAAATTGAGTGCAACATTTGGTACTGTTAATGGACGTATTT
>NW_010924661.1:0-777 GCF_000633955.1 Camelina sativa | reverse complement strand
CGGTTTCAGTTTGATTTTGAGCATGAGGAGGATATCCAGGAGATCTTGAAGATGGAGCCTTTCCATTTTGATCACTGGATGTTGTCTTTGGTAAGATGGAAGCCGGTGGTCGACCAACGCTATCCTCACTTTATCAAGTTTTGGGTTCGAGTTATGGGAGTTCCTTTGCATTTTTGGGCTGATGAAACTTTCCGCTGTATTGGTTCTGATCTGGGAGATGTAGAGGAGGTGGATCTGGATAATGGCCGAGTTAAGGTATTGTTGGATGGTTTCAAACCCTTGTCGTTTGATGCTTCAGTAGAGTTCCATAGTGGGGAGGAGACGACTGTTATTCTGAGGTACGAAAGGCTATATGGTTTTTGTCGGCGGTGCAATAGTCTCTGTCATGAGACGTCGCGGTGTCCTCTCCTTGGTGACAATGGGAAGCAGAAGGTGGATGTCCGGTTGGAACCTCGACCAGATGATAAGTTACAGAGCTATAAGGGTGCTACAACTCAAGGTCTCAATCCTGGTTTGGGGGGAGGTTTGAGTGGTGAGGGTTCAGGGGTATCTCATCAAGGGTCTTTTGCTGGTAATGGCCGTGGGTTAGGTTCTCAGGCTACCAATTTTCGCTACAAACAGGGATATGGTCACAAGGGAAAGAATGGCAAAAGGGGTCATCAGGCTGAGGAACGTTTGGTGAAGCAGCATAGGAGCTCAGTTGAGGCACCTAAAAGTTCAAGCCTTCAGTTGGCTGTGTCTGGTAGTGGTTTAGATCAACTCAAAACCAGTGAGGTT
>NW_010924660.1:0-777 GCF_000633955.1 Camelina sativa | reverse complement strand
TGATCAGAAGGTAGTCCAGCCAAAGCACGAGCAACCGCAGCAGCAGCTGCAGCACGTGCAGGAATCTACACACACATTGGATTTTTTCTAATAAAAACTTTAAAATCTCGACAAATTCTCAAACTCCATTTGATGTTAATGAATTTGGAGATTACCTCAGGACGATCGGAGAAAGAAGGAGAAGGTAAGAGACCAAGAGAAGTAGCGGATTTAACAGAGCTGAGGAACTTTTCACCAACTTTGGACAAATCCATCCCACCACTGCCGCCTTGGGATGATAATAAGAAAGGGAGTAAGAAGAAAACCCTAGAGCTCTCGAATCCAGCACCAGAACCAAGTTCGGTTAGATCTCCGCCATTGAAGAGGAATGGATTACTCAAAACAGTGCCGAATGGGAAAAGATTAGGCTGCATCTCTCAATCTCAAATCTCATCTTTTTTTATAGCACTAGTAAGATCAATGATTGATCCATCGAATTTTTCCCCAAATCCAATACTGAGAGTCAGAGAGAGAGAGGAGTGAATCGATTTCAAGATCGGAATGTGTTTTACTTCTTTTTTTTGGTTTTCTCCGGCGAGTCACACAAATCGGATCGGACAAAGTAATCGTGAAGAGAGAGATCTAGAAGGAGACTTTTTGATTTTTTTGGTTCGACAGTGGTGTGGTGTGGTCTGGTCTCTCTCTTTGGTTTTGGTTTTGGTTTTGGTTTTACCCAACAATTAAAATTGGTGAATACAATAAAAAAAATGATTAACGACACCTTTTTTTTTTTTTTTT
>NW_010924659.1:0-777 GCF_000633955.1 Camelina sativa | reverse complement strand
TAGCCACAACTCCTGCCAATGAAAACCCTTTCCAACATATTGACACCAAAGTGTCGTTTGAAGACGCTACCACACCAACTGAAGCTGGGAATGAAGATGATGATCAAGAGGAGGTCATACCACTACGACGCAGCCAACGTCTCAAGTTTGACCCCTCAAACTGGAAGAACACACACGTATATTACAACAATGTGGCTGTTGCACATCCTATTCAAGCGGTGTGTACTCTTGCCCATTTTCCTGTGGAACACCAAGCCTTCCTTGGCCAAATTGACAAACATTGGGAACCATAAACCTATGATGAAGCCAAGGAACACAAGGTGTGGCGTGATGCAGTGAGCGACGAGAGAACAGCCATGGAACAAAACCATACATGGGACGAGGCAAATCTACCACAAGGCAAGAAGGCAGTCACCTCTCGATGGATTTTTACCATTAAATACAAGAGTGATGGGGAGATTGAACGCCATAAGGCAAGATTGGTCGCAAGAGGTTTTACACAAACGTATGGGGAGGATTATCAAGATACGTTTGCTCCGGTTGCGAAACTTCACACGGTTCGAGTTGTCCTCTCACTTGCCACCAATCTGGATTGGGAATTGTGGCAAATGGACGTTAAGAATGCGTTCTTGCAAGGTGAACTTGAAGATGAAGTATATATGAGACCACCACCGGGTCTAAAAGACACTATTGGTCCGGGAAAGGTACTCAAATTGAACAAAGCAATCTGTGGCCTAAAACAGTCTCCAAGAGCATGGTACCATAAGTTAAGCACCA
>NW_010924658.1:0-777 GCF_000633955.1 Camelina sativa | reverse complement strand
CTCTGGTCTTGGAGGTATCACATTTGTGTTGGAACTAAAGCGTACCTTGTAAATTTTTTTACTAATTGGTGATGACTTTTAATTATTTCAATTGCTCTTGTTTGTCCAACAAAAAACATATATAATATATCATTGCAATTGCAAGTCACTAATAGATTTAGACCATTGAATGATTTAACATGTAAATCTTGAGACACATGTATGAAGCCATGGCATACCACGTGAATCTATGCTATATACAATGCAAGTCTTGATCGGAAACTCGTCTCTATTCTTTTTGTTTTATATATGATCTTTTGACTCTTGCTTTATGATCACTATCAAAGTTCAAAGGTTCAGGAATCACAACCCTAGCTAGTTTTGTACATAACACAACAAGAACTATTTCTAATCTCTTTGTCCACAACAATATGCGAATTGACCATGAGGCAAAGCAAGTTCAGAGAATCAAGATTATAATTTAATTATTGTAAGGGCAAGTCCAGTGGTGGGTTATATTTTTGGGTCTCTTTAATTTTTTTAAATAGTATATGATGTACTTTTTGTAAAATAAGAACTTTGAGAATCCTAATTTAAATTATCCCCTCCAATGGTAAGAAGACTACATTTTTACTCATCAAAAAGAGGAAAACGAAAATACTGTATCAAATATCTGATGAACTAAGGAGTAAGAGCATGGGCATTGGTGTAGGACAAATTTTTGTCCCTCAAATATATTAATCTTATTTTCAGAGTTTCTTAAGTTTAGTATTAGCATTGGTGTCCCTCACAGTTGGT
>NW_010924657.1:0-778 GCF_000633955.1 Camelina sativa | reverse complement strand
TTGGGGTTGAAGGTCGATGTGTCGGCTTTAGGGCATGGTCCTAATCGAAGTGTTGGTAATTTGTCTGAGGGATTATGGGTGACGCAGAGTCCAGACAATGGATGGAAGAGAGCGTTCTTGGATTGCAATCCAGGTCCTGTATATAGATAAATATTTATATGGGAAAAAAAAAACCAAATTTGAGTTTTGAGCTAACTTTGCGAAGCTATTCATTTCTTATATGGCGTTTTCTTAAAGCTATTCATTTCATAGTTCTCTTCTTTGAGAGTAACTGGAACAATCAAAGTCGTGGTGCCTTCCATGTCGAAGTTACCGTTGGTTAATGCTATTGTCCAACGGATAAAGAGATGAGACTTTTAAAGTCAAACAAAAAAGATAAGAGAGATTAGAGCAAAAGCGTTTGGTGGGTGTGAGAATGAGAATATGGAACAACAAGGCTCTGATACCATGTAAGTTTAGAGAAGAAAGAATTATAGCTTAGGTCGNCAAGGCTCTGATACCATGTAAGTTTAGAGAAGAAAGAATTATAGCTTAGATCGCAAGTGATGAGTAAATTCAAGAAAGTGTAACAAGTGTAGAGATAAGAATCGAGAGAGTGTATAAGTGTAGAAGAAGAAATTATTATTTCTTACTTGATATGGTTCATAGATACAAGCTAATTATAGACAATTACAAAGAGAATATTCTAAGTAGATGATGTACACGATTACACATAATGATAACGACATCCCTTCTTAAACTAAACATGTGATCTTTGGTTGACTTAAGCTTCCCACTT
>NW_010924656.1:0-778 GCF_000633955.1 Camelina sativa | reverse complement strand
ATATAACCGATAGCAAGCCGAATATAATCGTAATTAACCGAAAAATAATGGAAAAAAGAGTTTTCGGTTCGGTTCGGTTTGGTAGGTTATTTAGTCATTCTAATTTGAGGGTTGGCTGAGTTATGGCTGAGTTATCGTTTAGGGTCTTCTCAATAATATGAAAACGTATTCTTCTTTCATGGGTCTTTTGTTATGTCAGATTCCTAATAAGTATTAAAACGTCTCTCGATATTACAAAAAGTGTTGTTAGGGAAGCGCGAAAAATCACTAATTCTGTACCTGCTCAAATCCACACGCATAATAAATTCATAAAGTGAGCTTTTTATCACAAGATATTATTGCAAATAATTAAATAATTATTATTCGAATTTAGAATTTTATTTTTCGCAAAGTATTAAAACGTCTCTCGATATTACAAAAAGTGTTGTTAGGGAAACGCAAAAAATCACTAATTCTAAGATGCTCAAATCCACACGGGTAATAAATTCATAAAGTGAGCTTTTTATCACAAGATATTATTGCAAATAATTAAATAATTATTATTCGAATTTAGAATTTTATTTTCCTAAAAGTATTTCTCTAACAATTGAATATTAAAATTATTATAACTCAAAATTTAAATTTAGAATGGAAATATGTCTATTATTAGGTTAACTGATGGTTTCCCGCTAAAATATCAATTTACGGCTGAGTTATGAAAAATGGAAAAACGAAAGGTCATGTGACGGCTTAGTTATAGTGAGTTATGGCTTAGTTATCACAAGAAACAATCTGAAAG
>NW_010924655.1:0-778 GCF_000633955.1 Camelina sativa | reverse complement strand
CTGTAAGAGTTCGGGATGAACTTGGAGTGTTTAGACAACACTTAAACTCGTTATATCCCAAAATAGGCTTAAACCGAGAAAACGGGCTAAAACCAAGATAAAACATTTATTCGAAGCAGTAAACAGCTTTTTTTGTGTTTCTTGGGTCAAAATGTTTGACAATCCAATGCATTTGACTTATTGTAAGAGTTTGGAATGAGTTTTGAGTGTTTAGACACCACTTATACCCATTTTGTCCCAAAACAGGCTAAAAGTGAGAAAACATTGATTCGAAGGAGTAAACAGCTTTTTTACTGTTTTTAGGGTCAGAATGTGTGACAATACAATGTATTTCAATAATTGTAAGAGTTCAGGATGAATATGGAGTGTTTAGACAACACTTAAACCCGTTTCATCCCAAAACAGGCTTAAACCAAGAAAACAGGCTAAAACGGAGAAAACATTGGTTCGAAGCAGTAAATAGCTTTGTTACTATTTCTAGGGTCAGAATGTGTGACAATCCAATGCACTTGACTTTAGACAACACTTAAACCTGATTTATCCCAAAGTAAGCTTAAACCGAGAAAACAGGCTAAAACCAAGTGAAAACATTTATTCGAAGCAGTAAACAGATTTGTTACTGTTCCTAGGGTAGGAATGTGTGACAATCCAATGCATTTGACTAATTGAAAGAGTTCGGGATGAATTTGGAGTGTTTAGATAACACTTAAACCCGTTTCATCCCGAAACAAGCTTAAACCGAGAAAACATTTATTCGAAGCAGTAAACAGATTTGTTA
>NW_010924654.1:0-778 GCF_000633955.1 Camelina sativa | reverse complement strand
CGGAGATCCGCCTTTTGGCTGCAGAATCAAACTCGAACGGAGGGCCTCTGCAGACTCAAGATCCGGATAACTCAACTGTCGTTTCAGCGTACATCTCTCCATTATCAGGGATTCAGGACGGATACTCTCTCGTACGTCTATTAGGTTTGAGAAAGAAAGCGTTAAATTGCGGATATATATACCATAGCCCAATTTGAAACTTCCACAGCAAGATAGTGGATATTAGGTATGTCGCATTGTCACGGCTCACTGGTGACCCTAGATTTCACTCAGCTGCACTACGCCAGCTATGGAAGATGCGAAGTTCGTTAGATCTGCTTGGGACTACAATGGATGTCGTAACTGGGGAATGGCTGGGGTACTCCTCCAGAATTGGAGCTCGTATGCTGTTCATTTTCAGAGGCAGATTTTAAGCAAGTAGCACAATATGGTCTCTTAAGCCCATATGCTTCTATGACTCATATTTGCTAACTTTTTTTCCGGATCAAAGAGCCTGTATCAAGTTAGCATACCAGTTGCCAAGTAGGAACATCATATACTCTCAATTGTGGTGCAAGTGTTTATAATAAAAACATTGCAACAGCTTTGAATCTTTATTCGGTTTTCATGTAAGTGTTTTTATAGGGCAGAAGTATCCACCTCAGTCATTTCTGAGTTCAGCTATAACTGAATAAACAAACACCTCAACAATTCTGAAATTGAAAGACAGGTTACATAGATTATGATTCCGCAGATGTGGCTGCGTCATCTTTGTGCTTAATCATGCCGGAGTCCACAA
>NW_010924653.1:0-779 GCF_000633955.1 Camelina sativa | reverse complement strand
CATCTGCAACTTTCCGCCATTTAACACCTCCACATCTTGAAGTTCCCGTCGTCATTCATCGCAACAAATTTTGAACGCTGTTCACCATCATTACAGCTCGAAGTTCTCGTCGGCGTTCACCACCATTACAGCTGGAAGTTCTCGCCGTCGTTCACCACCACCACATATCAAAAGTTCACCACCGTCGCATCTCATCCTCCGTCGTCGTGTCTCATATTATCAACTGTCGCATCTCATATCCTCTGCTGCTGCCTCTTCTCTCTGCCACCATATTCCCGATCTCCCTTTGCCATCATATCTTCCGGCGCTATACAAATCTGTATTTTTTTATTTTTTGAAATTAATTGTTAATAAAAGAAATCATTATTTATTCAAATAAAGAAAAATCATAATTTTCTTTATTTTGGTAAAATTATCAAATTTTAAATAGATTAACGTAGATTCTTAAAGAATATTAATTATAATTTTTTTATAATTATTAATGGTCCCTCGCAAATGTATAGCAGAAATATATATTTTTTTTGAGACAATAAATATATAATTATTTTTAAAAATGTCGCAAATCCATATCAATTCTTGCGAGGGATTTACTAGACATATTTTGCGAGGGATATGTTACGGAAAATATTCCTTGCAAAAGTTGCGATGGATTTACGAGATTTTTAATTTACGAGAAGCGAATTGCGAGGGATTGTGTTTTTTCGCAAATCCCTTGCTATAGGCTATTTGCGAGGGAATTGCTAGGAAATCTTCGCTCGCAAATAGCTTGTTTTTTTTTT
>NW_010924652.1:0-780 GCF_000633955.1 Camelina sativa | reverse complement strand
AACCCTGGAAGATAGTTTACTTAGGTTAAACTATGGTACATCCCTGACCTGGTACCAAATCCGACCCCATTTCGTGAAAGACATAGTCCGTTCAATCCTGTTAGTTCTGATGGTGTCTATTGGATCAAGTCGAGTCCATCTCGGTAACAGAACATCTGAACTCTCTAGGTTGATGGAAACCCATTTGTGTCAAGACCAGTGTGTACCCGGGTTTGGTCGAAGCTCTACTCTGTCCCACCCTAAGCAAACCTTGGTTAGTTTAGTTGTTTCATTAGTCCGAAGACAGCTTCTGAACATTAAACCACCACTGTTACTAGTTTGGCTCAAGAGTCTTTTGAAAACCTCTTTAATCGCGTACACTAGGGATGATCCCGCTATTGGAGTTTGTTTGGTGCAGCTTGGCATTATGATCCCAACTCTATGGAGTGGGGGTTACCGATGCTTCACCAACTCTCTACCTATACCCCACCATATTCCAAAGATCTTTAAACCGCAACTCAACTACTTTATGAAGCCCTTGCATAATTCCTTGAAGACTAGTGGCATTATGACCCTCTCTCCAAGGAGGAGTTACCACAACCTCTCCAAGTTCCCCCCTATCAACCTTGGACCATCAACTACACCTGTAGTAACCGGTTATCAGAGTATCAGCTCCCCTGCTCGACCCTTTGGCAACACAGCTTTGCCATTCTCTTTTCCGCCAAGTCTTCAAATCTGCAAGATAGTGGCTCCTTACTCCTTTGACTTGTTCAAGGAGTCTGCATCGGTTGGTCTTGATCT
>NW_010924651.1:0-780 GCF_000633955.1 Camelina sativa | reverse complement strand
AATGTGGGTAGTGGTTATGATCTTTTCGACCGAAAAGAAGGGATAGTACGGATTTTTCGTTGGGGATTTCCTGGAAAAAGCCGTCGCATCTTTTTACGATTCCTTATGAAAGATATTCAGTCGATCAGAATCGAAGTTAAAGAGGGTGTTTCTGCCCGGCGTGTCCTTTATATGGAAATTAGAGGTCAAGGGGCTATTCCTTTAATTNTGATGAGAATTTTACTACACGAGAAATTGAGCAAAAAGCTGCTGAATTGGCTTACTTCTTGCGTGTACCAATTGAAGTATTTTGAAATGAATTCATTTTTAAAGTTTAAAGACTAAATCCTTTGGCAGTAGGAAGAAAAAACGAAAGAATTGCTTTCTTTTTTTTCAATTGAACATTCATCTATTCTTTTATGCTCGTTTTTTTTTATATATTTGATAGAAAAGAAAGGGAGTTTATTCGTCTCGAAAATAGAATCATATTTTTTATTTTAAAAATTCAAAAAAGTTCTTTTAGTATTGATCGAAAAAAGGGGGAATAACATCCTGGAAATACAATTTTTTCTTTATTCAAATTGTAAGTGTATTCTGAGTCTATTTCTGTATTCTTTCTAGATTCAAAGCAAAGACTAAGTATTGAATCAAAAGAAAAAGAGAAAAGGGATTATAGGCTCAATACATTCTATTTGAATTAGAATAGAAACTCATGCTCGATAGAAATAGTAGATCTAATAGAATCCACAAATGCGGTAGGTTCATTAACAATTCACAGATTCAAAATGGCAAAAAAGAAAG
>NW_010924650.1:0-780 GCF_000633955.1 Camelina sativa | reverse complement strand
GCGAGAGGCGCGCTTTAGTTTGGTAAAAATGGTGGTGACATTTTTTTATTTTATTTTATTTTTTTAGAAAGGCTTTCGCGTTACACGTGAGACTTTCTTTTTTTTTGTTAGCGAATCAGTTGCCGACACGTGCTACTTCTAAAACCACCAAACTGAATTAGAATTAACTAGAGTCTTTTTTAGACTTTTAATTAATTACTTTGATTGTTATTAGTGTTAATTCAAGGGATCTGCACTTTAATTTACGTTGAAAACTTCACTTGAACAACAACAACAACAACAACAAAAAGGGAAATGCTAATAAATATCTACGAATTATCTATTTTTTGCAAAATAAATCTCTATTTTGTAATAAGACATTAAAAGTTCACATTTTTGTATTGTATATGAAAATAATAGGATTCGAGATAGCGTCATTTTGACAAGTTAATTTTTGATATGAGACTCAACATATCCTGATTATGTGCAAAAGGAGATTTTAGGGTTTTGTGTATACTAGAGACCAAGATTTGGCCTTTTGAGTTCAATCTTGGTTATGTTTTTTGTTCTTGTTTATGAGTTTGGTTCCGATATTATAAAGAAAGAGGATGACATATATTGTTTTCATAGTTTACTACATATATAGTTTTGAAGCACGCATGATAACATATGTTATCATCTTCATTGTTTCGAAGCACGGATTTTTGTCTTTTTTCCTTTTCATTTTGTTTCCTTTAGGGTTCCTGATTAAGCTAGCTAGGTGGTCTCTTAGACAAGGATAGTTTGATCTTGATGTATCTT
>NW_010924649.1:0-780 GCF_000633955.1 Camelina sativa | reverse complement strand
TCTCGGTTTTAGCCTGTTTTCTAGATTTAAGCCTGCTTTGGGATAAACCGGGTGTAACTGTTGTCTAAACACTCCAAATTCATTTCGAACTCTTAAATTTAGTTAAATGCATTGGATTGTCACACATTTTGACCCTAGAAACAGTAACAAAGCTGTTTACTGCTTTGAATCAACGTTTTCTCGGTTTTAGCCTGTTTCGGGACTAAATGGGTCTAAGAGGTGTCTAAACACTCCAAATTCAACCCGAACTCTTATAATTGGTCAAATGCATTGGATTGTTACATATTTTGACCCTAGAAAGAGTAACATAGCTGTTTAATGCTTCGAGTCAATGTTTTCTCTTGGTTTTAGCCTGTTTTCTCAGTTTAAGCCGGTTTTGGGATAAAACGAGTTTAGCTGTTGTCTAAACAATCCAAATTCATCCCGAACTCTTACAATTTGTCAAATGCATTGGAATGTCACACATTCTGACCCTAGAAACAGTAACAACGCTGTTTACTGCTTAGAATCAATGTTTTCTCGATTTTAGCCTATTTCGGGACAAAATTGGTATGAGTGGTCTCTAAACACTCCAAATTCAACCCAAACTCTTATAATTAGTCAAATGCATTGGATTGCTACATATTTTGACCCTAGAAAGAGTAACATAGCTGTTTAATGCTTCGAATCAATGTTTTCTCTCGGTTTTAGCCTGTTTTGGGATAAAACGGGTGTAACTGTTGTCTAAACACTACAAATTCATTTCGAACTCTTACATTTAGTTAAATGCATTGGATTGTC
>NW_010924648.1:0-781 GCF_000633955.1 Camelina sativa | reverse complement strand
CAGTCAAGCATCAAAGTATCGTATCTTTCATTGATCCAATTATCCAAATATTTGGATCGAATCATTTTTTTCAAATATAAAAAAAATGTGTTCAATATGTCAATTTTTTTTTTTTTTGTAGAGACGTCTAGTTTTTTAAACATATCAAATTAATTTAATCTGTAATAAGCAAAAAATGTTGGAAACCGGTAAACTACCGTAATCATAAGTTTAATTTGTAACGGGTAACTTTTATGGTTTTTATTGACATTTCAAAAAAAAAAAAAAAAGGCGTATATTGTACTTTACACGTAAGTACATAACATATACGTCGACAAAAAAAAACACACATAGAGACCATCATACGTTTGACAAAAAAAAGAGAGACCTTCATACATTACATATATCCACATACACATGATACATAATTACATAATACATACACACATACTGACATATACATTATACAATATATGTTATTGACTTCTGTTCGGAAGTAATATAGGGACCAATGAGAAGAATCTCTCACATGAGAATCTATCTCTTATCTAAAATGGACAACAGTTCTCCGGCATTGCATGTTTGTGTGTACATCCCGGAGTAGATACATGCATAAATTTCCATAATTTTTATGAGTGCTTTTGAGATATACGCGAAAGGGCCATATTGTATGTACCAAATTTGTCAAGGCTGCTAGTATTTTTGGTTTCCAATTTAATATATTATATGATGAGATATAGTTTTTGAGTTTTATTCCCCGGATCGAATATCTCTTCCGAACAACGTGTAAAGAACGTGTATC
>NW_010924647.1:0-781 GCF_000633955.1 Camelina sativa | reverse complement strand
ATTAATAAGGAAATTAAGAATAATGAACATAATATGTGGAGGCGAGGAAGGCTTTGCACTGTTCGACACAATTTTTGATGTTAATCGTGTGGACAAAAAATAAGCAACGAACAGTAGTTTGGTGTACTAGGGTTTGTGGATTAACATAAATAATGGAGTTTCGTGAAACTGCAAACAAAAGAGAGAAACCCAGGCGTCATAATTATCAAATTACAGAGAGAGTTACAGATCGTAGAGAGAGCAAGAAAGTAGATGATCGATTTCGACGAGGAGGTAACTTTCATAAACCTTGTTGCTTTTATTATCTCATATATGTATATTCGAAACTGAGAAGCATAGGTAGTAAGAATAGGAATTTGTGAATCATATTAGCAGAGTAGGGAACATATACAGAGGTTCTATCCGTCGTTTGTTGTATTAGCTGTGAATTTTCATTTGTTCGTAGAGCTGTAAAGAAGGGGGTAGGATTGGTGAACAAGATTTTGTTATTATGGTCTACGACATATGAATATCGTATAGTGACATGTCTATGCGGGGTTACCTATGATGAGTCAAATGTAAAAAAAATTATCGCTTTGTCTTCTTTGCAGGTAATGGAGACTCCTATCCTCGTTTTAGTTGGGGACTGGGACTATTCTGCTGATGGAGGGTGGAAGTTCGTTGTAGAAACCACCTGTCCAGCCCAATGCATTATGGTTTCGGAGGAGATGAGGTTCAACACCTTTAAAACCCGGATTCAGAAGGAATTTCAGAAAGATGTTGAAGGAGTCTTACGTCGAAT
>NW_010924646.1:0-781 GCF_000633955.1 Camelina sativa | reverse complement strand
TATGCTAGAGAGTTTTGGCGTTGTAGCAAGACCAGATGAATCATGGTCTCGACTTCGTGTTTGGGGTGTTGGTTGGTGAGTGAGTGAGCCAGAAGAAGCGTATCCTTTTCCTCGAGAGCTTTCTTTGTTCAGCGGTGGAGTTGCTGGATCATTCTTGCTAGACGGAACTCGTGAGCTCTGGTGTACAAAACTAGAACTAGTTAGACCTCAAAGAATCAAAATACAGGTTTTTTGATGACTGGATTCATGTGTTTCATAAGTGAAGCCAGAGCATATACCTCATCTTCGGATCTGGGAGGAGTTGGAAGTGGGACACTTTGCTGATTGAACTGCTGCACATTGTATAACTCCATTACCTTGTCGAAATTCTCTGCCCACCACTTTTGAGCTTGCCATTTATCGAACATTTCACGGCTGCAAGCAATACAAATTTTGAAGAAACCAACAAATTAGAAGCTGCCTTTAAGCATATACAATACAGAACACCATGACAATAGCAACCAAGTTAACAGTGTCATGTTCAACAGAAAACTCAAGAATCTGCAGTAATTGTCAATTCAATCCTTGAGAGCCAAAAAGTTTCTCTTTAATGAGGCCATGAAGAAAGTTAATTAGATCTTCCTGGTCTCATTAGATTTCCCCAAATACAAAAAGAACTAACTAAAAGTTCACCAAACACTTCCCCACACAATTGTTCTTGGGGAATCCATTTAAGTTCTACATTGGATTCAACTACCAAAATATAACCCACATCTCAAAAACCTTTCTTGGCAAAAAGATG
>NW_010924645.1:0-782 GCF_000633955.1 Camelina sativa | reverse complement strand
TGAGAGTTAGGAGTCTGTTGTGTTAGCGTTAGAGACTCGGTGAAGGCCAGTAAAGGTTGTAACAACAAACTCTGCTTCATCTCTTCCAACAAAGATTTACTTGTCTCCATACCTGCAAGGTATCCTCCATGTACATACCCACTGAACTTTTCACTTGTGCGTTCTCCTGTGAAAAATATTCGTCCAACTGGGGCCTGCAACACCAAAACTTAGTCTTAAATGCAGTAGCGTGTGTCTATGTGTGTGTGTGAGTCTTAATAGAAACAAAAAGTGTGTTGTTACCTTGATATTTTGCAGGAGCTTGTTATCAGATATCATAGGGTAATTACTGTAGCTACCGCGTTGAAACCGGTTGTTCCACCACCTGGGGACAAGAATATCGGTTGCGTAAGGAATGGTAGACCCAAACATGTCCCTGAGAACACTCATTGCCTCTTTCAGTGTCTCCTGGTCTGATTGAGCTTCTACGCGCTTAGACTGTTCATTAGTCAACGTCACCACCAGAATATTAGAACCCGGGTACGCATTTTCCATGTGCTGACAACAAATAACAAAGTAGCTATTAGATAAAGTCATAAAACATATAAGCAAGCTGGAGAGGAGAGAGAGCAAAGCAAGTTGTATGTATTAAGTAATACAAATGAAAAGCTAGAAGGTATGCAACTATGCATACACATTATAATATTTGTTTGTGTACTCTTGATCTCATGGACCATGCAGCTGGTTAGAGACAGTACTCAAGATAACTAAAAGCAATGATAGTTTAAATCAAAGGGACCCCA
>NW_010924644.1:0-782 GCF_000633955.1 Camelina sativa | reverse complement strand
GGACAACAGGCCGACCATGCAGACGTAGTCATCCTCCAGGAACTAATATCCCCGTTTCTCAATCTCCTTAATACTCACACCCTAATACTTCGAGTTTGAGTCTCTCTTTGTTAAAATTTTGAAGGTACATGTTATATTAATTGTCTTTAGTTTTCTGGTTTATTGTGTCAACCGTAGATGAATGTTATCACCTACTACGAATCAATGAAGGAACTAATACTTATTACTAATGGGTCCATGGTCAATTACTAATTGTTACTACTAACTTTGATATCGTCGCTTTTTCTTTTGAGGTTCATGCATTTAAAGAAAAGAAAAAAGAATGTCAGGATTGTAGTCGATGATTCTTCAAACTCTCAAACCGGCGTTGGAATAATTTTCTGATTTGTGTGGAACTTTGGGCTTAGTTCTATGCTATGGGTTGAGTGTCAACTTTAATGGACCTTATTAGATTAGACTTAGCTTGGGCCTGCTGCTGTTGTGGCATGCCAATAATTTAACAAGGAGAAAAACAAAAGAAAATTGAACTAAAGTCACGGCTTGCATGGGAGGGGAACTACGTCGCTTATTCATTTATACTTTATCTTCTTCAAGACCATTAATTAGAATCCATGTGTGTTCAAAGACAAAGAAACTCTAGTTACAAGAAGACGAGTCACCTTGTTACAAAGAATATAGGAGTTCATTATTATAATAACGAAAACTAAAAGAAAAAATAAAAGTTTATTGCTATTTTTACTACCGGGAGCTGGATATGTTACAAAACTAATAAGCAATATGAT
>NW_010924643.1:0-782 GCF_000633955.1 Camelina sativa | reverse complement strand
CTACGGCTCTGCCAAATATTTAACGATCTTAAAACTAGTAGGAGTATTATATTTGTTGTCAGAAAAAAAACTAATGTTTGTTAAAGAAGGAACAATGATTATATTGAAAACGAAAGACAATTTGTGTTAATATTATTTTTTTTGTATTAAGTTTCTTTTTACCCCCATTTTATGATGCAAATTGGTATCCAACAGCATACATATGTAAATGTAATTAAGTGGATACCTGAACACCGTACATATCATAAAATATGCTATCCACCGTATGTAAATGTAATTAAGTGGAGAATATGAATCGTAAATGTGTTAATCCACAGAACAAAACAATCAAAAATTGGATATTTTGTATGAGATATATAAGAAGAAAACTATATATTGGAATGAATGACAACGAGGCATGATATGGACAGTGTATCTACTTTAACCTAAGGAACGGTGGGATCACACCTTGAAGACAATTAATTTTGACTTTGATTTTTCAGTCGACAATAATCTTCTTTCATTTGGTCAGAAACAGTCGACAACAATCTATCTATGTCGTCATATTTCCGGATCTTTTTTATATAATGACCGCAACGTAATCCACTTACAACTCGTCTACGCTCACGAAGTATGTGACATATAAAATAGAATAGGTAAGACATTTCAAATGACAGTCTCAACCCCCGAATGCCCTGGTAATCGTGGAGACTATCTCTCGATCTGGCCCTTTCCACAATTAACCTTAACATCTCTCCGATCCTCGGATTTATATCCTCTCTCCAAGTGTTTTACTTGGCTGC
>NW_010924642.1:0-782 GCF_000633955.1 Camelina sativa | reverse complement strand
TGGGCAAGACGAGTTGCTTATTACAAGGATTCTCTGAACTTGGAGATAAAATCTCCAGCTGTTCGCAATGTCATGGACATGAATGCATTCTTCGGAGGCTTTGCCGCAGCCCTTGCATCTGAACCTGTTTGGGTTATGAATGTCATTCCAGCTCGGAAGCCATTAACTCTTGACGTGATATATGACAGAGGTCTCATCGGTGTTTACCATGATTGGTTAGTCACCTTTGTTGTTTATATATTTGATCAAAGTAAAGACTTTGATATATAACTATCTCTCTTGTTCTGTTCTTAGCCCTTTGCTAGCATCTAGGATTGAACTATCTTATATCACAATTCTTAAGAGTTAAAACCCTATTATTTGGTTCTTGCAGGTGTGAACCCTTTTCAACGTATCCTCGTACGTATGATTTCATCCACGTGTCAGGAATTGAATCACTAATAAAACGGCAAGACTCAAGCAAATCGAGGTACATAACTAACGTAAAACCTTTCTCGTTTGCTAACACGGTCCCTGGCTTATCCGGTTTGCCTAAACTGAGTTGTCTAATATGCATACAGGTGTAGTCTAGTAGATTTAATGGTAGAGATGGACAGAATATTGCGTCCAGAAGGGAAGGTTGTGATCCGAGACTCTCCTGAAGTGCTAGACAAAGTGGCACGAATGGCTCATGCTGTAAGATGGTCTTCTTCAATACACGAGAAAGAACCCGAATCCCATGGAAGAGAGAAGATCCTTATTGCAACCAAATCTCTCTGGAAATTGCCATCAAACTCCCACTG
>NW_010924641.1:0-782 GCF_000633955.1 Camelina sativa | reverse complement strand
ATATTATATTTATATATAACAACATATCATGTTATAACTTTGTAGGGCTTGGAGCATTTTTCCGCGACCTATATAGTAGAACATTGGAGCAATCCCGCCTCGAAATTCTGAAGGATAATATTGTCATGATCTTGTGTAATTTGGAGAAAATCTTCCCTCCTTCATTCTTTGATGTAATGGAGCACCTCCCTATTCACCTACCTTATGAAGCACAACTTGGTGGTCCTGTGCAATATAGGTGGATGTATCCTTTCGAAAGGTTTTTCAAACGTTTAAAAGGGAAGGCGAAGAACAAAAGATATCCAGCTGGCTCAATAGTTCAATCCTACTTGAACGATGAGATATCTTATTTCTCAGAACACTATTTCGCTTCACACATTTCTACAGCAAGCAGAAGAAGGTAAAACTCTAAATATAATTATTGAACTTTTGTATCAACGTCTAAACTTGAGAAAAAGTTTTACAAAATAAACTTTTACAGGCAAATTCGGCATGAAGAAGGTGAAATACCTGTATATCCTATACCAGTACCAGATATATTCACTCAAGTGGGTCGTCCAAGCGGTAAAAGTAGTGAATTTTGGTTAAATGAAAAAGATTATAAATGCGCACATGCATATGTTCTGCGCAATTGTGCCTATTTCCAGCCACATGAGAGGTATTTTTGATTTACCAAGGCTATTTATAACCATATATTTTTTGGTAAACATGACAATATTACTTATTGTTGATAAAACATAGATTGTTGGAGGCGCAAATTCGATATGAATATCCAGGACTAT
>NW_010924640.1:0-782 GCF_000633955.1 Camelina sativa | reverse complement strand
TACAGAGTTGATTGACTCACAGGTTTGTAACAGCCTAACCTCTCCCCCATGCATACAACTTGCGCATTAATCCTTTTCTCATGTTTATTTTCTCTACGTATCATTCTCTTCTCCATTTATATAGCCTGCAATGAAGGATGGTGTGCCTGAAGTACTTGCAGAGTTAACTGGGAGGACATTCGAGTTTGAATTAAAAATTTCAGGCTACAACTTCAAATCAAAGTATGAGACATTTACCGTGACTCGGGTTGTTAGTGAAGTCCAGCATCCACCGCCTCAGACATCAACTGGTCCTAACGAAGTTGACGACCATGACCAACCCTCAGAGACATCAGAGAAGCATTGCACCGAAGTCCAACAACCAGCCACTGCAAACTGTAATGACATCAGTGGTCAAGGCTCGCCACTAGAACCAGCAGAGAGAGAAAGCAAGAAGGCCCGAACTGGGAACTCCAAATAATTAAATTCATTTAAAGATTAATGATTTCCACTTTCTAGAATTGTTTACCTCCGCTTCTATTTTGAGTCTCATCTCCAGTCGTTGTTTCTTTAAGCTTCTATATGATTGCAGCATTTTCCACTCATCAAATACAAAATTGTCAAATCCAGGCAGACGACCAGCCCTGTACAAGAGGGTATCTCAGTCAGTAACAGATTTCACAAAATTAGGACATTTAAATTGTTTGTCAGGTTAAATTCACCTTTTCTTTTCGTTACCATCACTTTCAACTCTATATAAGGCGATATTAGATTTGAACAAACTTTAGTTTACGGTTCTAATA
>NW_010924639.1:0-782 GCF_000633955.1 Camelina sativa | reverse complement strand
GGAAACGACCAGGCGAAGTTGGAATGCCTTGGAGGCGTGGAAGAGAGGTGAACGAGATGGTGAAGAAGTGAATCTATGTAGATTATTTATTTTTAACTATAGGGATCAACTTTTGTTTTCTTATTGTATCAACCGTTTCTGTGCCTTATGAGTTGTTTGAGATTCTATTGTTGATAGTCTCTGTTTTTGTTAGTCTTAGTGTTCTTATGAGTTACTTCTCTTTGTGGTTAAACTCCTATGCTCCTTTTCTTTTTACCATGGTTGGGATCTTTGGAAACATTTCTTTATTTTTGTTCTAAATATCCTAAAATCACCAAAAAGTTTCATAGTAAAATCTCATCAAATCCTAAACCATTTAATAAAAATCTCGAACAAATAACTAAATCTCTTAAAATAGCAATCAAATCTTTCAAAATATTAATATCCCACCAAATTCTTAGAAATATCAAGTTCAATACATCGTCTTTAATTAAATTACACATGACTTTCTCATTTGTTTGCATAGGTTCTCATTTATATTAATTAAATATCTAATATTATTAGTAAGACTAGGTTAGACCCGCGCTACGTTGCGGGATACTTTTTATAACTACTTTTAGATATATTAAATTATTGAAAATATAATTTAAAAAAAATTGGGTTAACTGTAAAGACTATGGTTTATACAATGATAAGATATAAAATACATTAATAAGATAAAAATAGAGAAATCTCAAATTTTAGATGACTTATAAATATTTATATTTAAATCGGATAGACTTAAATACTTAATTGTATAAATA
>NW_010924638.1:300-782 GCF_000633955.1 Camelina sativa | reverse complement strand
TGTTGGAACCTTGCTTTTTCATTGTTGATTATCGGATTATTGTTGTTAGTATTCTTTTCGTTTAATGGGAATTGTTTTATTTGGTTATCCGCGGTTATTGATTGTTGTTAGGATGTTAGTGGGTATGGGACCACTAGCAAATTAAGGTATTAAAAAAAAAAAAAAAACGGGAAGGGTTGTTTCATTTTGGTATCAGAGCCCTTACGGTTCTAGGTCTAGGGTTCATTGTGCTTTTGCTGTTGATGTTTAGGATTCCATGCTATGATTGATTGTGTGAGATGATCGATTTTGTGTGGCATGAAGTCCTAGAACATCCTCTTCGAGCCTGTTTTGTGATTCCACGGTAAGTTGTGTTTTTGTGTATTAGAATTATTGTTTGCTTAGCCTTCTGTTCTTGGATGATACAGATGGTTAGATGTGAGGATGCTGTTGGTCGCGGTCGTGGTCGTGGTCGTGGGCATGGTCGTGGTCGTGGTCGGGGA
>NW_010924638.1:0-138 GCF_000633955.1 Camelina sativa | reverse complement strand
GGGTTGCAGCTGAGGGTGCTCCGGGCAGGGAGGATGTCTTGATGGACTTGCTAGCTCAGGTTTTGCAGCGACTTCCAGCAGTTGTGCCGTTAGTGGTTGGTGGGCAGGATCCAGTAGTGCTGCCAGTGGTTGGTGGGC
>NW_010924637.1:0-782 GCF_000633955.1 Camelina sativa | reverse complement strand
AATTTAATTTAAATTTAATTTTAAAATAAAATATTAGATGGAAGATTATGATTTGGCTGAAAGAAGAGGGGGTGAATGGAGAGGTTCACCCCTAGGGGTGAACCTAAGTATTGTTCTTTAAATATTTACTTCTGTTTTTGCAACTTTTTCAATTTAAATACCATATACAATTGGTAATACAGTAAAGTGAATTGATTAGTAGTAAAAATTTCTAAAAAAGATCACCTTTTAAATATAAAATATTCAAAATAAAAACTCAAATAACAAACAATATGAAAATATGAAAATATGAAAATATGAAAATATGAAAATAACAAAATTTAGAAAGCTAGCTAGCATAAAGAAAACGTGAAGGTCATTTTCTAGTTGATTTTTAAATTATGGTACATAGCACGTGCCACAGTTAACCCAGCAGTCAATACAAGACAACAAATTAATTGAGTTTGGCTTTGAGTCTCTATTAAAACCCCAAATTTGGTTCGGGCTCCTACCACAACGTTAATGCATTCAGTTTAATCATTAGTTGTCACATTAACACAAATTACTAAGCTACATGGTGTCCTTTGTCAATCAAATACCCTTTAATTATAAAAGGTTATATATATCAAACCAAGTTAATAAAGATACTTTGTTCAAGAAATCCTTTGTTTTAGAATGATGATCTTAAACTTACTTGAAGTCTGCATCATAGCATTCCTTTTTTTCTTTGTATTCCAATGTTTCTTCCTCGACAACAAATCTCACAAAAGCCCTTTGTTCAAGAACTGGCCTTTCCTCGGGAT
>NW_010924636.1:0-783 GCF_000633955.1 Camelina sativa | reverse complement strand
TACTCCGCCTCTGTAGAGGACCGTGACACACTCCGTTGTTTCTTGGAAGACCAGGAGACTGGACTACCACCAAAGTAGATAATATAGGCATTTGTTGAAACATAAGTCCCCTTATCGCAACCCCAATCAGCATCTGAGAAGGCATGTATGGTGAGAGGAGCATCACGACGAAGAAATATACCAAGTGATCTTGTGCCCGCCAGATAACGTAAAATTCGCTTAGCCGCTTGCCAATGATCTGATGTTGGTTTGTGCATAAACTGAGATAATCTATTCACCGCAAAGGCAATGTCTGGCTGTGTGAAAGCTAAATACTGAAGACTACCAACCACCATTCTATATTCAGTGGCAGTGGCAAGCGGTGTTCCAGTATATAGCGTGAGCGGTTTCTGAGTCATAAGCGTGGTGACCGGCTTTGCATCGAGCATGTGGGTCTTGGCCAAGAGATCAGTGATGTACTTCCGCTGCATTAAGTGAAGTCCCTGGGATGTGCGAGTGGCCTCGATGCCCAGAAAATAACTCAAAGGACCGAGATCTTTGAGTGAAAAACGAGCAGCAATGGAAGCATGAAATGATCGCACCAAAGACGGGACTCCAGTAATTATTATATCATCGACATACACGAGTACGTAGAGATAGTTGTTACGCTGTTGGGAGATAAAAAGAGAGGCATCCCCAAGTGATGACTTGAAACCAAGGTGAAGGAGGAACTGTCGGAGTTCATGATACCATGCGCGGGGCGCCTGCTTTAGACCGTATAAGGCCTTATTTAGTTTACACACA
>NW_010924635.1:0-783 GCF_000633955.1 Camelina sativa | reverse complement strand
TGATGAGTGTGCGAGTGTAGATGATGAAGATGAAGTCGTTGGGGTTGATAGTGGGCTTCAGTCAAGAAGACAGTCCACGAGAGTCAAGAAGCCCAACAGGAAATATTTAGATTAAGCAAGACTTAGTCGTTCTGTTTTACGGTTATGCAAATAAGTGGAATTGCTCTTCCTACTTGTTAGGATCCATTTCACCTCTTTCCCTGTAATTCCTGAATTGTAGGAGTGGTGATCACTCCATTTCCCTTTCGTTGTTTTCAGTATTTAAGAAATAGAAAAGCCAAAAAGAGGCAATATCAATTGCCCAAAATCTAGTCTCGTTCCTTGTTTACATTTTACTCTTACTCTTCGTACTAAGGTTGTGATTCGACGAGGTCACAGCTATCAATAGACACAATTTATCTCTATTTGTATACAGATTACTCAAACGTAAAGCCCGAAATTCTAATAGCAAAACTCTACAAATCACGAAGCTAATGAGTTGTGAAGTCGAATGAGAGAACTCACCTGCAACTGTCTGGCGATGAGCAGATAAGACCACCTTCGCGAGGATGAACAGTCATCCGGTAAGGTAGATCAGTGCCAAGGACAAGCTTACCCAGCTGAAATTGGATCATTCGTGAGTATAGGATCTAAACAAAGGAACTAGAGATCCTAGCACATGCATAAGATCTGCTATAGACTCAGTAGGTCAAGCTATGATTCAGATACGAACCAAAAAAAAGAAAGAAACGGTTCCCACTTACAGGTTGTTCCGAGAGAGAGTTGGTGTCGAGATCAACACGA
>NW_010924634.1:0-783 GCF_000633955.1 Camelina sativa | reverse complement strand
CTGTATTAAAAGTCTATTTGATTAATTAAATGTTGGTTAATCAAAAACTCATTATTCCTTGGTTACGAAGATGTTAATGTCACCATAATTTTACTGAAACAAAAAGTTTAACACAGAAACATAGTATAAGATTAGATACTACCAATGGTTCAATTAATAATCAATACTGATAAGTCGCAGTAGTTTGCAAAACGAACGAACAATAGGTAATTGCGTGTCACAGTCGCTAGCGATGGACAGAGCCAGCGACTTTCCTTTGCCGGTTCGTTCAAGTACAATAATAAATACACTGCTCTCTTATTATTGTATGTTGACTTTTGTTTTACATAAAATCGCCTGCAACTTCTGGAGGTATTAACTGTTTGCTGAAGATATAAAAATATGTGCCCCCTAATTAAATTCTTAATCAATTTAGTTGACGTATAATTAAATCATAAATAAACATATTATTAAGGATAAGTTTGATAAATTAATTAAGGCAAATTTTATAGAACACACAATAAAGAATCAGATACTGTCGTCATCTGAGTTTATTTTTATTTTTATTGTCAACGCTAAGATATAAAGAGAGAGACGCTTCTTATAGCTCTGTTTCGATACAGAACAAAAAACAATGGAGTCTCAGTCTCAGAGTGGTCAACCTGAAACCCCAAAACGTTCTCGGTTCACCGGTATGTTCCATAAGCTAAGGACTAATCTTGTTTTCAGGTCGAAGCTAGCCGAAATAAACGGTGCAATGGGTGATCTTGGTACTTACATACCAATCGTTCTTGCTTTAACTCT
>NW_010924633.1:0-783 GCF_000633955.1 Camelina sativa | reverse complement strand
TTTTTTTTTTTTTTTTTTTTTTTTTTTTTTTTTTTTTTGTGACAGAAAGAGAACAAAAAGAATTAAGAAGACCAATGAATAAAATTTAAAAAGAAAATGAGTTTGATTGTTAGATCAAAACTCATGATTGAAACCTGCTCTACTGCCATATAAATAGAAAAAAATAGGATTGTATTATTACTATTGTTATGGTTTTATTGACTGAAACGATACAACTTATACATAATTATAAATTATAATCAAATGGCATAATAAAAGGAATTACATAGAATAATATAATTAGATTAATATATGAAAAAGAGTAATCATAGGTGATATGATACAATCATATATATTTCTTGATCCACTACATTTGTCTCTAAAAAGATTAATGTAGAATAAGATATAATACAACTTTTTGTGACCATTGACAGAAAAAGAAAAAATTAGAGATAAAGGAAAATGTTTTGGATAGAGAAATTTTCAAAAGATCATCTGGAAAATCACTTGAAACAACGGCGGACCTACTAAGAAAGAAGGAGTGTCGTTTGACCTGGATAAACTAAATAAATACGTTTTTTATATGTAATTGCATAAAATTTTAGTAGTAAAAATGGTAAATTCGGCTACCCATACCCTACCAATATGACAAATAAATATTTTTTTGCGTATTTGAGCTCTCTAAATTTTTATCCACCGATTTGAAAGGTGGATTTTGGTTGATTTCCTTTTGTGATCTCAAGGTGATCTCTGGGTTGATTTTCAGTTTTATACGTACCAAATTTTTCACTAAATCAGTCAAGT
>NW_010924632.1:0-784 GCF_000633955.1 Camelina sativa | reverse complement strand
GGGGTGTTTAATCGTTGCTCTAGCAAATACTTGAGGCTCCTCTGATCAGTCTTAATAACGAAATGAGCTGGGAGTAGATAATGCCTCCATTTTTGCACTGCAAATATAACTGCCAATAACTCCTTCTCATAAATTGACAGATGCAGTTGTTTACCCTTCAGTTGTCTACTGATATAAGAGATAGGATGTCCTTCTTGCATTAACACTGCTCCAATCCCATTCCCACATGCGTCTGTTTCTACTATAAACACCTTGTCAAAGAGTGGTAATGCTAACACTGGTGTCTGACATAACGCCTGTTTCAGTTCATCAAATGCTTTCTGAGTTTCTTCACACCATTTAAAAGCTTCAATCTTCGTTAATGCATGTAGTGGACTAGCAATCGCACCATAATTCTTCACAAACCGGCGGTAGTAACCAGCCAGACCCAAAAATCCCCGAAGCTGTTTGAGATTAGTTGGTTGTGGCCAATCCGCAACAGCTTTAATCTTCGCAGGATCAGTCTCAACTCCATCTGCACTGATAAAGTGGCCAAGGTATTCCACTTTATCTTCAGCAAAAGCGCACTTACTCATTTTTGCGTACAACCTTTCTTCCCTCATAACCTCAAACACCTGACGCAAATGTGCCGCATGTTCTTCCATGTTTTTACTATAGATGAGGATATCATCAAAGAAAACTAGCACAAACCTCCGAAGAAATGGCTTGAACACTGAGTTCATGAGACTCTGGAAGGTTGCAGGAGCGTTTGTTAGCCCAAAGGGCATTACCAAGTATTCATAAT
>NW_010924631.1:0-784 GCF_000633955.1 Camelina sativa | reverse complement strand
TTACCAATATAAAACCGGGATGTTACACCAAATTTATTTTCATATGTACTAGAAAACATGTTTTGTGAATTCAAAAAACACGTTAATTATTTGGTGTTCATCGTTCTTTCTTCTATTGTGGAGGATTGCTTAAGCAATTTGCATGCGATGTTCGAATAAATGTTTGTAATAACGACCATCTTAATATATTCTGGGTAGTGCAGATGGTTAGAGGTGGAGCTGTTACTAGTCGGGGACACGGACATGGTCGTGGACGCACACGTGATCGTGGTAGGGGCAGAGGCCCAGTTGCTAGTGTTACCGTGGACCCGAGTGTGACGGTAGAGGGCCTTGGAGAGTCGCATGCATTCTAGGAGGGGTCTGTGAGTGTGGCTGGTGGTGGTGTCGATATGACCGTTGGCACTAAGGGGGTCGGTGTGGGCGGTGTCGGTGCCGGGTTGGCCGGTTGTACTGGAGTTTCGGGTGTGGGAGTTCCAGTAGGTGGAGCCCTTGGTAGAGATGATGTGATTGCGGACTTGTTGGCGCGGATGTTGGAGCAGTTGCCGGCAGTGGTACCAGCGCAGGCTCCGGGTTGTACCACCTGTGGTGGAGAAGGGGCAGCAGCCAGTGGCTGCGGGTGAGGGAGCTCATTCCCTTTACGTGACCATACTAAGGAAGATGAGCAAGATCGGTACAGAGTGGTTTTTGGATGGTACCGACCCTACTGCTGTAGATGCATGGAGGACGATAGCGGAACGTGACTTCCAGTCTCTTAGATGTCCTCAGAAGTTTTGGGTGGACATAA
>NW_010924630.1:0-784 GCF_000633955.1 Camelina sativa | reverse complement strand
CAATGCCAAAAATATAGCTTTCGTTTTTTTTTATCAAATTTTAGCTTGACGTAAATAATACCTTTGATGGATCGAGGACCAAGATCTTGTCCAAGAGATCCAGAGCTGGTTCAGAAATGCTGTGGAAGAAAGAGAAAAAAAAGTCAGAACAAAGCAACACTTAATCGAGAATAAAGCAACAGAAACATAAAGCTAACAGAAACACTTACTGAGAAAACTTCTGCTTTAGAAGTCTAGGAAACTCTTCAATCTCATCAACACTACGAGATCCACAAAGTGTGAAGATCTGATTGAGCAGATCTGATTCCTCCATGCCGGCTGATACGTCAAATATGTGAGAGTTCTTATTGAGCAATTTAGCGAAAATCACGCCGGCTGCCCACATATCAACTTTCGAGCAGTATGTGGTTACTTGCTTCAAGAGCTCAGGAGCCTTGTACCGAAAGGTTGTTACATCTAGTGTAAAGCCATCGAAGAAATTTAGCCACCTTTCCTGTGTCCAGACTGAAGCCTCAATATCACCCGTATCACCCGTACCACTAGAACCCACGTTTAAGTCAACATCTTCCTCCACCACATAACGAGAACTCCCAAAATCAGAAATTTTCAACCTCCCATCCTTGGAAACAAGTAGATTGGCAGGTTTAATATCCCGGTGGAGCACTTCTTTACCATGGCAATAATCCAAAGCAAGGAATAGCTGACGCATGTAATCCTGAGAGTTTCAAAAGTCAGGAAAGCTATTAAAAGGTTACACGAAAAGAGGTTCAAAAGATCCAAGTTA
>NW_010924629.1:0-784 GCF_000633955.1 Camelina sativa | reverse complement strand
TAAGGAGCATAAACTAGGGAATATTCAAAATTTTACATTTTTGCAAACACATCGGTAACATTTGGTAATTTTACATTTTTTTCACTAAGGAACATAAACTAGGGAATATTCAAAATTTTACATTTTTGAAACACATCAGCAACATTTTGGTAAGTTTACATCTTTTCACCAAGGAATTTTAACTAGGGAAAATTCGAGATTATTTTTACATTTTTTGAAACACATCAACAACATTTTGTTATTAATAAACACGAAGTAGGAAAAATTGGAAATGTTTACATTTATGCATATGATGTTTTATTAATTGTTTACCACGTCGTAAGATACTTTCTAAACTACTCCAAAGACTGAAATTGTGATATTTACTTAGTAAAAGTATCCTTTTTAGATATGTATTTCATTATTTGTATGTGATTATTTAATATAGTGTTAATGCATCTGTATAATCAAATATGGACCGGTCCATGGTTGCTTGTTTCATATGATCATATCATATTGGTGGTGTCCATAAAAAGAAGTTATCATTGGTATCTAGGAATAAATCGTGAGACTATCACTAATCAAATATACTATACGTGGATGAGATATATTCTTTTATATAGCACTTAAAATTTATTTTTTCCCACAACGGATGACTTTTTAATTTATGGAATTATTTAAATGTTTTACCACCGATATGACTGTTATATGAGTCTATTATACTGAGAACTAACCAAATCTATAAACTTAAACATGTTGGTGATTATTCAGGAAGCTGTCAAAAATGTTTTTGGTTAAAAGCGGT
>NW_010924628.1:0-784 GCF_000633955.1 Camelina sativa | reverse complement strand
AGGTTTGACTACGGTGTAGGCTGTTCAGTCAGAATCATAGTGCTTACCCATTTTTTCTCATTTCCTCCTTTTGTTTCCATCATTTGAAGCATAATCCTCTCTTACCAGCTGATTGTTTTCTGTCTGATCATTTATTCTCCTTTTCTATTGGTAGTACTTAGCTGGTAGTTTTAATTTGTTGTATATATATGCTTTATTAATTGCAGGCGAAATTGCCCGGACAGTACACAAAAAAATGAGAATAGAAGCTGCAGCTCTAAGATTCCAGAAGAATTTCCGCCGGTTCATCGACAGGAAATCTTTTGTTACCACAAGATCATCGACAATCGTGTTGCAGACTGGCTTCAGGGCTATGATTGCACGTAGTGAATTCAGGTTAAGAAGGCAAACAAAAGCCGCCATTGTGCTTCAGGTAGATCGCAGTTTCCTTGTTACTGGGAGCGAACTACATATAACCTTCTTAGGAAGGAAATAGGCAAAGTTTGGTGACAGTTTCTTTGATGCATAAAAAATTCTTTTCTCCTTTATTTTCAGGCTCATTGGCGTGGTCGCCAAGCATACGCATACTACACAAGACTTCAGAAGGCAGCAATAGTCACGCAATGTGCCTGGAGATGCAGACTTGCTAGAAGAGAGCTTAGGATGCTGAAAATGGTTAGATTCTTTGCTTTATAACTTTTTGCTGCTTGTGTGCATGAAAAATATTATTCAGCTGTTTACTTCCATGTTGACATTGATTTAGGCTGCAAGAGAGACTGGTGCTCTTAAAGATGCTAAAGATAAA
>NW_010924627.1:0-785 GCF_000633955.1 Camelina sativa | reverse complement strand
TAGGGTCAGAATGTGTGATAATCCAATGCATTTGACTAACTGTAAGTATTCGGGATGAATTTGGAGTGTTCAGACAATACTTAAACCCGTTTTATCCAAAAACAAGCTTAAACAGAGAAAACAGGCTAAAACCCAGAGAAAAAAATTGATTCAGAGCAGTAAACAGCTATGTTACATTTTCTAGGGTCATAATATGTAACAATCCAATACAATTGACTAATTATAAGAGTTCGGGTTGAATTTGGCGTTTTTATACACCACTTTTACCCATTTTGTCCCGAAACAGGCTAAAACCGAGAAAACATTGATGCAAAGCAGTAAAAAACTTTGTTACTCTTTCTAGGGTCATTATATGTACCAATCCAATGCATTTGACTAATTATAAGAGTTCGGGTTGAATTTGGCGTTTTTAGACACCACTTTTACCCATTTTATCNCTTTTACCCATTTTATCCCGAAACAGGCTAAAACCGAGAAAACATTGATGCGAAGCAGTAAACAGCTTTGTTACTGTTTCTAGGGTCAGAATGTGTAACAATACAATGCATTTGACTAACTGTAGGAGTTCGGGATGAATTTGGAGTGTTTAGACAACACTTAAACCCGTTTTATCAAAAAACAGGCATAAACAGAGAAAACTGGCTAAAACCCAGAGAAAAAATTGATTCAGAACAGTAAACAGCTATGTTACATTTTCTAGTGTCAAAATATGTCGCAGTCCAATGCATATGACTAATAATAAGAGTTCGGGTTGAATATGGAGTGTTTAGACACCACTTTTACCC
>NW_010924626.1:0-785 GCF_000633955.1 Camelina sativa | reverse complement strand
TTTGGGTCATCTCAAATACTTTCTGGGTATCGAGGTTGCAAGATCTCTGCAAGGTATCTATTTGTCTCAACACAAATATACTTTGGATATTATTGACGAATGTGGATTGATAGCCTCTCGGCCATTTGCGACTCCAATGGAAGAGAATCATCGGTTGCAAGTCATTGAAGAAGGTTCTTATGCTGATCCAGGGCGATATCATCGTCTTGTCGGACGCTTAGTGTATCTCACGGTTACACGTCCTGATCTTACTTATGTTATTTATATTCTTGCACACTTTCTCAAGCAACCGCAGGTCAAACATTGGGAAGCAGCACTTCGGGTGGTTCATTATCTTAAAGGCTGTCCTGGACAAGGGATTTTGTTGACTGCTAATACTGATCTTACACTTTCTGCCTATTGTGATGCTGACNGTCCTCTTACTCGTCGCTCGTTGTCTGGCTATGTTATACTTCTAGGTGGGTCTCCTATTGCGTGGAAAACAAAGAAGCAGAAGACGAGTTCAATCTCTTCTGCTGAAGCGGAGTATCGGGCGATGCGTTACACGACGGGTGAATTGAAGTGGGAACATGAACTTCTATCTTGCTTTGGGGTTCGGCATGATACTCCTATATCACTTTTCTGTGATAATCAAGCTGCTCTACATATTGCCGCAAACCCTGTTTTCCATGAGCGTACTAAGCACATTGAAGCTGATTGTCATTTTGTACGTGATGCACTCAAGGCTGGGTTTATTGCGACCTTCAAGATACACACTTCCAACCAGCTTGCTGATATTTTCACTA
>NW_010924625.1:0-785 GCF_000633955.1 Camelina sativa | reverse complement strand
TTCCTATTAAGCAAAAACAACCAGACTGCCACTGAGTGCTTAGGCACCGCCGCCTTGTGCCAAATGAGAGAGAACCAAGGAACATGTGGTTTTGTCAACCGTAATGAGTTCCACATTTCCTTGGAGTGGTAAAACTTGAACTCCTTATCATTAATGATCCAAGAGGGAGATTCACTCAGTGAGGAAGAGGGGATAATAGTGATGAAACTGAGGACTTGAAGAAAGGCCTCTGATTTTTCTGGGGGGAGAGCCCAGACTTTACCAGTTTTGTAATCGGAGACCAAAGAAGATAGAGGGATTCCAAGTCGAGAACGAGCATCAGGCCCGAGAAATTTTAAGAGAGATCCAAAAGGAGTCCATGGATCCCACCAGAAAAAAGTATCATCCCCTGTTCCCACCTTGATTTTGAGCCGCAAATTAAGTAGTTTTCTGAACATCCATGAGACTCGATGTGAGTTATCATTAATCGCCCAAAAAATTGTAGAAAAAAAGATATTTCCTCAGAACCCAAGCCACCCAAATAGAACATGTTCTAAAGTAGAGCATCCAGATAAGCTTTAGAGCACAAGTTTCATTCCATGATGCACAAGAGTGCAGACCGAGGCCACCTTCCCTTTTAGGATAACATACATCAGCCCAAGAGACTTTTGCCCCCGAGGGTTTATCCAAACAACTATGCCATAAAAAGGAACTGGAGAGACTGTTTATGCGTTTGAATACCTTCTTTGGGAGTAGGAAAGTGCTGGTCCAAAAACCTACAATGCCTGATATGACAGTAGACAGTA
>NW_010924624.1:0-785 GCF_000633955.1 Camelina sativa | reverse complement strand
AAAAAAAAAAAAAATCTTGTGTTTTGAGTTTCTTTCTCGTTATTTTATGTTTGAACCACAAAATAAAAACAAAACAAGCAGTTTACAATTTACATTAAACATTACTGATCAGTGCGTTGAAGAAGTCGTTACATCAAACATTCAGCTACTAAAACTCAAACTTCTACCAGTGTTTTCTTGATTAAAACCGACGGTCTAAAATCAAATAGCCTAGTAAACCGATGGATATATAACGTTACGCTTTCCGGTTAAGCGTAACCGGCTCTTTGAATTAGGAATCTAATCTTGTCTTCGTCGTCGTCGTCTCCCGTTGATATTAGGGTTTCGACTGAATTCGCCGCCGTAGACAGCTCGGATCTGAAATCCAGTAGCTGGTGAACCACAGCCATCAAAAATTTCGAAACCGATCTTACGATTTCTAAACTAAAACCTAAGTTCAATAGTGATATGCAGATCACATGTCACCTCCCGATTTCGATTCCTTCGATCAATCCACGAACTTCGGTTCCAGTTTTATCGCTATCCTCAAATCCTCGCCGCGTTTTTAATCTCACTTCACTTCAGAACGCAAAACACGGTTTCAAGATATCACATCAATCTCAGACTGGTTTCAGCAACCCTGTTTTGGCTGCAATGAGAAGCGGAGATGGTGTTGAAGTCGTCGTCGTCGACGATGCGTTCTATATGAGGAAGTCTGTGGAGCTAGCAAAGAGAGCAATTGGGTGTACTAGTCCTAACCCCATGGTTGGTTGTGTCATTGTCAAAGACGGAGCTGTTGTTGGTGA
>NW_010924623.1:0-785 GCF_000633955.1 Camelina sativa | reverse complement strand
AAAAAAAAAGAAAGAGAAGGATATGATAGTCTTGACGGGATTGAATTTGTAATGAACAGGTGAGGCAGGGCAAGCCAGATGATAGATCTGGTCAACCTCAAGAAGGATCGGCTCGACGACATCGTGACGGATAAGTTCGAAATTAGGGTTACTGAAATGGTGCATCACGTTCTCCTTACGACCTGTGAAGAAATTGTCGACAACGATGACAGTGTCTCCTCTTGCCATCAAACGATCGACGAGATGCGATCCAACGAATCCAGCACCACCGGTGACGACGACTCGTAGTCCTTTGCGTTTCAATCCGAGTGGGATTTTCCCGCCTGTAGCTCCGATCCGGTTTAGGTACTCGAGGCTAGGTTTCCTCTGAGCCGGTACGTACGATTCGTCGGTTCTGATTCCGTAGCCGGAGAACGGATCCGAGTAAGGGGTTGATTGTGTGGGGCGAGGGAAAAGAGTGAAAACCAAAGTGGCGATTGCAATGCCAACGAGGACGAAGATAAGTCTCTGTTCACGGAGCAAGTAACGCATCGGACGAGTCACCATGAACCATGGTTTGATTGGTTTCGGGTAGTAAGCATCGGCGGTGGGTTGATCCGCCTCGTGTCTCCGATTGATCAGCTCGCTCGCCATCCGCAGCAATTGAATTCTCAAGATCTAACAATCAAAACAAAAAAACCAAATCAATCGTTAAGAAGATTTTTTAATTTTGTTTTTCTTTGTAAGGAAAAAAACAATCACCGAGTCGAACTCGCCGGGACCTGAGTCAGACCTTGAAAACGAGA
>NW_010924622.1:0-785 GCF_000633955.1 Camelina sativa | reverse complement strand
TTTGGTAAAATTAAATATAAAATCATTGGGTTTTGGTTGTAGAAACCTTTGTTATTACTGAAACCGGTTTTGTCTTTAGGTGCTATGATATCTCTCGGGTCAGAACCAGGCTGATGCAAAAGGGAAAAGGTTTTGCTGAAAACCCGAGAGCCTTAGGATTGTTTGGTATTTATGTAAATGTCATTTTGAGCCTTCTTAAGTCGCTCATTGTATACTAAGTAATGGTTTCTATACAATGTCTTTTGTTTCACATGGAAAAATGTTTTTTTTTTTTTTGGGTTGTTGCTATGAACTATGAAGTTTTTTTTATCTAGGAGGCTGGTTTCTTTAAACTAAGGTTAATCCTTTATCTAAAATGGACAAGTACATGGAAATTATAGCATAAATAAGAAAATGTCTAAAAAGAAAGAATTCTCAAGTTTGGTTAATTTGGCACACACAAAAAAAAAAATTGTCACTAGTCAAATAAATTACAAAGTTGTGACTTTTTTCTTCACTTGGCCAAGCAGTCATTGAAGATTTCTTATAAACAATGTAACCAATTTTTTTTGGTTTGGTAGATAGACGTAGAAACTATATGAACAAGTGTAACACATGTGTCTAAAACCAACCACGACATTGGTTAGATATCGTAATTGTGACTTAGGACCACCAAATCATAACATATAATTGTACTTGAAGCATGTAGAGGGTTGATATGGGGCCACGTCACACGTTATGACATGCGGGCATGAACCGTAACACGTTCGATCTCGCAGAGTTCGACGAACGGCATTGGAATTTAA
>NW_010924621.1:0-786 GCF_000633955.1 Camelina sativa | reverse complement strand
AATATGCTATGCAGACATTTTCCAAATTGCGATATATGTAATCTTTTGTCCACATGTACATTTATCAAATCTCTGAACTGTCTTTAGTGTGTTATTTTGAATTGCAATATGTTTCTGATGATTGTCTAATAAAGTCCTGACCTTGTTTTTTGGCTGTGTATGAACTATGAAGGATGATGATGATGTGTGTTTTGTCAAAGATGAGACATCAAAGTTTGAGATCTCCTACTGATTAGTTCTTGCTGGACTTTTTCCTGCAAGGTTGGAGAAGTTTTCTGGAATCCATGTCAAGATTTTGTTGTCATTTTTTCTTTGGAGGTCTTTGTACTACTAGTATGTAAAAGTTTATAAGGTTTCCGAGATATTTAAATTGGGAATCAAATTTGACTCTTACTAGCATGTAATAATACTTCATTTTCTGTAGTTACACAATTTGTTCTTGTTTCACATTAGTAGATGTTTTCAATTTTCTAAGCAGGGAAAGCTTTTTTTTTTGTTGGGAGTTTCATTCATAGCTAAAAAAAGTGGTAAGGGAAAACAGATAAAACTTGGGCCAGCTGGATAAAGATTGGAATAACCCCAAAGTGATTACCAAAAACAAATCAAATTTGGGCCAAGCAGGCCAGGTCTCTACGAATGGGGTCCAATCCCTACAGTACACAAATGACCAAAAATATAATCTAAACTTGGCTTTGTGCATTCTTCAGGAAGCTCTCGTGCTTACGAAAACAGGACTCATGCAATGATGAAAACACAATACATCTATAAGATTCCACAATGAAGAAT
>NW_010924620.1:0-786 GCF_000633955.1 Camelina sativa | reverse complement strand
GCTACCTATGACTTTCGAATGCGTTACCGGTATTTCATCAATAAAAATAAGATGATTACCAAGCATGATAGTCACACAACGACAATGACGAAGACGATTAAGTATTTGCTTTTTGCTTCTTCGTTACTCAAACTATTGGTTGTAATTGTAATCTCATTGACGATTATTTATACTTCTGGTTCATATTAATAAAGTTTGTTAGATGTTAAAAAAAAAAAGAAAAACAATAACTACTAACCAGTAATAATCGCTGATTCCATTTTATAATCCATATTAATTATTATTTATTTTTATCTGTTACAAACAATAATTTATCATGTTGTCAGTCGAAAGCTTATCAAAGAAAATAACATAACACATTGTAAAAAAATAAATTCTTGCTAACGTAATGACTGAAATATAAGTATATAACAAGTTTTGATCAGCTGGCTAAATATGTAAATGTTAATGGTTACAAATTTAAATATACCCAGGATAATTAATTGTTAATCAATTCCTTTGAATTACTTAAAAGTAATTTTAAAAAATAGTATTCTATTAGTAATGCAATAAAAATAGTATTCTATTAATAATGCAAAAGTAATTTTAGTTAAATTATATTTACCTTTTTGATTACAAATTATTGATGGTTCAATGCTATTAACAGCTAATGTTAAATCATTTGAAATTATGTTGGAACTTGGAAGATTCCTCTCTAATACATTTATCAGGAAAATTGTATGCTTCAGTAATAGAACGTTTGGTCATCTTTTTTTTTTTTTTTTTTTTTTTTTTTTTTTTTTTTTT
>NW_010924619.1:0-786 GCF_000633955.1 Camelina sativa | reverse complement strand
TTCTTTCCAAAATGTTGCTTTAGCGCAGCCGGATCATACCCGTCAAAAAGCTTCATTTCAGACTGTTTTCACACATCGATTTATAGACAAGAATAAATCTCTATATGCACAAAAGGGAACCACCCACCAACGACATTCTAGTGCATGAAATAACAAGTGAAAGAGACCTCTTTTTCCTCTAGACGGCGGTTCAGTTCATGCAACTCTTTGTCCATACTATTTTGCAAGAGCTTGTGCTCCCACTCCTTTGCCTCTTCGTCTACTTCCCTGGAATCACCTGCAGATATTAAAAGGCCTCTTTCAGTTTCCCAACTCTTTTGAGTCGAAAAGAAGACTCTTTTCCACCTTTAACTAGTGTTATACCTGTTGTGGCTTCAACCATGGGATAATTTGAGGACTCGATACTGTGCAAGCTCCTTTTAAGCCCATCTGGTCTGACAGAACCAACAAAATCATCCTGCCACCAAATAATAATTAAGACATTTCACAATAATAGTAACAAGCATCTACCGTAAATAGTTTACCTCAATAATGAAAGAAAAGGAAGAAAAAGAAGTATTAGTTAGTTAGAGAATATTACAGCTCGTATGTCTTTAAAGTCTTTATCAGAATGCTCTACACCAGGACATCTGCTACGGTACTCATGAAGTTCACGGCAAAGGTCTTCGTTAGCAGTTTCAAGCCAAGAAATCCTTTCCTTAAGAACCTGCATCATCATCACACCATCTTTATAACCTTGAAAAATACATGTAAATCCAAGATACTAAGGTTAACTAACATACCTGG
>NW_010924618.1:0-786 GCF_000633955.1 Camelina sativa | reverse complement strand
AGTTGGCCTTTTGGTAATTTAAACATAACATTGTGTCAATCTAGTTTCCTTTAAGAAAGGGTGTCAATCTAGCAATATTTTTTTCAATTTTGTGTCAATTTGGACTATTTTCACTAATTTTAAATTAGGAAAAGTAAGCCTTAATTTGAAATTAAGGTCGACTATATAAAGCGTCGTACACTGTCCCGTTAACATTGATTAGTGATTACCACCCTGGCATACTTCTTGTCGTCTCCCGTCCTCACGTTTTTCTCCTCTGCAAATTTCAAAGCTCGTTGAGCTCAAGTTAATTCCTACGAACCCCTCCAGAACGAGATCTCTCTATCTGGCTCTCGTTGAGCAAACCACACCCACGGGATCCATAATCAAGCTTCCGTAACCATGGGGTTTGATTCCGAGAGGCAATCGATCTCTTCCGTTGGACAGGTTTTCGCAACTCTCTCGTCTTTTGATTATTTCCCCCCTTCTCCTCTTCTTTGTTCGCGATTTTTAGGTTTCCGAGAGCAAAATTGTGATGAGTTTTGTTTGTTTTGACTCTTCTCCTCGTCGACGATATAAAAGGGCTTTAAAATAAAAAAAAATTCGAATGAAATGGTATAAGGGGTTAGGGTTTGACTTGATTTTTGGAATTGAAGAGATTGTTCGTAAATTGATTTCGATTTCGCTGTAATGTGTCTAGCTTGTGTAATATTGGGATTTCAATCTTTTTAAGCATGAGAGTTTGACCTTAGCTTTTCTGGGTTTGAAATAACGATTTGGTGATTCAAACTATGTTCTTTGTAGATT
>NW_010924617.1:0-786 GCF_000633955.1 Camelina sativa | reverse complement strand
ATTCATGAGTGGAAAATTAACGTCAAAATACTGAGGAAGTTTGAGTGTCGTCATTCTTTTTTCAGATCAACAGACTTGATTGTTGTTGATGATAAGGTATATTTGCAGTATACATCGCGTTTTTTTATAAATTTTGTTTAAACTTATGATGCTTACAAATTTTTGGATATGTAGGGCAAAAAAATTCATGTGATGATGCGTCCCCCTTATCGTGATATCTTTATAAACGATTTTGAAGAAGGTGAATGGATAACGTTTTCAAGATTCTCACTAACCATTGTTGATGAGATTTTAATAGTAACTGATCATCGTTTTATGATACATTGGGGAGACGAAACATGGTTTAGAAAAATTCATCATTTGTCTTCCAAGCAATTTTATTCTTTTGTATCATTTAATGATAACAAAAGTGGATTTTTAGACCCTGATTATTGTGTAGGTGAGAAAAAAAAACTATATTATAAAATTTAATTATTTCTAATAATTTATCTTCTAATGAAAAATCTATGATCAGACATTATTGGAAGAGTGTACACTGTTGGAAATCATTTTGAAGAGGGTCCACCATATCAAGATTGGAAAGAGTTGTTTGTTGTTTTGGAAAATATTGAGTAAGTCATTCTATTTTTAAAATTTTAAATTTAAATATTATCATACTTATTAATGTTTTAATTCTAAAATATGCAAAATTTTAGGGGTGATCGATTGTCATGTCGTTTATCAAAAGACTACGTGAACGCCTTTTTCAATAATTGGATTCATTGTGTTTGTGATATCATATGTGTG
>NW_010924616.1:0-787 GCF_000633955.1 Camelina sativa | reverse complement strand
GGTCCCCTTGTCTGATGCCACGTTGAGGAGCTACGGATCCCCGCGCTGCTCCATTCAGGAGGTAAGAGTAGGTTACGGTAGTGATACATTGCATGATCCAATTTATCCATTGGGGGTGGAATCCCATTCTTTCCATTACCATCTTGATGAAGCCCCATTCTACACGGTCATATGCTTTTGTCATATCAGTTTTGACTGACATGAACACTTTCTTTTTTGCTTTTGACGTGTGCAGGTAGTGGAGCATTTCATGTGTAATTAGCACGTTGTCCGCAATTGCTCTCTGTGGAACGAAAGCTGACTGATTTTCAGAGATCAGGTTTGGGAGAATTGGTTGAAGTCTCTTAGTAAGGATCTTCGCAATGATTTTGTAATAGACTGAGCAAAGGGCAATTGGCCTATAGTCCTTCATAGTTTTGGGGCTCGATATCTTCGGTATGAGTCTGACATGAGTCTCATTTATCTTACTTGGTAGGACTCCCGAGGTGAAGAAGCTCTGGATCTCTTGTGTGATTTGGGGTTCCACTGTGGACCAGTTTGACTGAAAGAAGCTTGCGGAGAAACCATCTGGTCCAGGGGCTTTATCAGGGTGAATGGAGAAACACGCCTGCTTGATTTCCAGCTTGGAGGGTAGGGAGATCAGCATTGCATTGATCTCATCGGATATGCAAGGGTGTAGAGCTTCTGATATCACAGACCAGTCGTCGCTGCCTTCAGAGGTAAACAGGGTTTTATAATACTCTGAGATGACTTCAAGAATTTGGTTTTCTTCGTAATGAGCTTGTCC
>NW_010924615.1:0-787 GCF_000633955.1 Camelina sativa | reverse complement strand
CTATGGTATCCCCAGGATGTTAACTGGCCTACTACGTCTGGTTCTTCAGGGTTACATGTAAGAATTACAAACAGATGAGTATGAGAAGAATAGAGAATGGTATAGAATGATCAAGAGAGAAAGAGAGAAAGAGAGAGAGCGTCTAGGTTAGAATAGAGGAGAAGGAGAGATTCTCATTCCTTGAGTACCATTGACCTAGTTACATTTTATATATATGTATACAAGAAGATCAAATAAGGAAAGTCCTAACTCTATACAAAACGACATCATATGACATATAGACAAGTATTGGCGTGTTCATCTTAATACTCCCCCTCAAGCTTAACCATGTGAGTAACAGTTGAGCTTGGAACTATGAACACCCACCTCATTGAAAAAACCTTAGTGTATAAAACCCATTTGGAACAAAAACACACTAAGGGAAAAAGAGTATGGGTCAGTATTTTAGGGTCTTCGTTTGTGGCCGAGTGAGGTTCATGAGCCCGAGTTTGGAGTGTATATACTCACAAGCTTTTGAACTTGCCACTTTGGTGAAGATGTCTGCCAATTGTTCTGAACTCTCGGTGTGGCATGGTAAGATCACTCCAAGTTGAACTTTCTCCCTGACTTTATGACAGTCCACCTCTATGTGCTTGGTCCTTTCATGAAATACTGAGTTGGTTGCAATGTGGATGGCCGCTTCATTGTCACAGTGCATTGTGATCGGTTGTGAAGTGTTGACGCCTAGATCCTTCAAGAGTGCTTTGAGCCACATTAGTTCGGTTGTGAGCTTCCTCATTGCCCTGTA
>NW_010924614.1:0-787 GCF_000633955.1 Camelina sativa | reverse complement strand
AGATTGTTTCTAGTGATAACTCAGCCATCACTCAATATCATAACTCAGCCATCAAAGCCATCACTCAATATCATAACTCATCCATCACATAACCTTTCGTTATACCGTAAATATTATAACTCAGCCGTAAAGCAATATTTTGGCGGGAAACCATAAGTTAACCTAATAATAGAACGTGTAAAAATCACTATAAGTCTATAAGAATTCTACATTGCGGATTTATAATTTAGCCGATATTACGATATCTTAGCCAATACGGATTTATAAATCATTATAACTCAGCCGTTATGAGTCAACGAGACCTTTTGTTTTCCATTAAATACCATAACTCAGCCATAAATTCGTATAAATCAGTCGTTTGCTTTCAGATTGTTTGTTGTGATACCTCAGCCATAACTTTACTATAACTTAGCCGATAAATGAGAGGAAATACTAAAATGTGGAAAATAGGGACCTTTAATACATGAAAAAGATACTCGCCTAAAGGATCTCAGCGACTTTAAAAAATATTTTAAAATAAACAGAGTCACGAGTTGATCAGGTAAAACTGGAATTCACTGCTGGAAACCCTAAAGGATATCAGCGACTTTGAGGGACAACCACCAAAGGTAACATTTTTTGCACATTATTTGATAACCGTCGAGATTTCGGATACCGTTATCTGTATAACACCTCACAGAACAAGCGGGTGAAGGGAGTGGCGGGATGTTAGGATAACGAAGGGACGCTATGTCTGAGTATTTCCGGGCCGTCTTATAACGAGATAACTCAAACATAAAACCATTAC
>NW_010924613.1:0-788 GCF_000633955.1 Camelina sativa | reverse complement strand
ATCCAATTGCCTCCATTAATACAGATGCTGTATCTGTCTGCAATTTAGCATTTTACTCAGCTCATGCATGTAAATTAATCATCAGCAATCGAGTGTGAAAACAATTTTATCTACTTGAGAAAATTCTTTTCTTTTTTTTGTGCAAAGGAAAATTCTTTAATATCACTAAATTTACTATCTTTATATAAATGGTAAAAAAAAAAGACATCTCTTGTAATAAAATTTATTTTTCACATAGGTATATTATTAATGACTGGCCTCTCATATTCTAAAAGGTTAGGAATCATAATGAACAAAATCCCCTTTTATAAAATACTGCAACGAAAGATTTAGAAATCGAGGGTTCTGTCCTCTTGCCATGTGTTTGTCTTGAAAGATTTAGAAATTTGACAGTTTTATCAAAAAAAAAAAAAAAAATCCTCTAAAAAAATAATTCAAGGAATGAAGTTAAATAGTTACCGATGGAATAAATTGGGAAAATTAAGTGTTACCTTCCCAAATGGTGAAACCAACTGCTGTAGTGCTGCTATTCTGTCTCCTACCTTCTCTTTCCTCACCTGTTATTTTTTAAAAAAAAATTACCAACATTAACATATGTATATATAATCACTACATTGAGTAATCAATCTAAATTTTGTCCAGGCTTTCGTTTCTTTTCTTCAAATTATAATGAAATAACAAATATATAAAATTATAAATAAACAAATTAAAGTAGTAACCTTGAAGGGTGGGCAAGATGACCGTGATTCCACGCGCGGTTTCTTGGAAGCATTTTCGCCTGCTTTTGT
>NW_010924612.1:0-788 GCF_000633955.1 Camelina sativa | reverse complement strand
TATAGATATGAATGATAGTCTTTAAACATGACATTTACTTATATACAATTATTTATTTTATTACATTGATTAAGCTTTAATTTAGCTATTTGGTTATAGACTTATATATCAAACAATCAAAAGCGTTAATTTGTAAATATTTCCTTTACCTTTAAAAAAATATTAAAAAGTATACTTTTAAAATAATTTTCTACCGTAAATTATATTTTAATTTATATAACCAATTATATGATCTTAAATGCTACCCAAGTTCTTGGACATACTGTTTTGCAATTTAGTAGGCACAAGAGAGTTTTAGTTTTTCGAAAGAACAAATTTTCCCTACCATTATTCGCTTTGAATTTGTGTTTCTCTTATAGATTTTCTGGTTCATTTCGCTAGCCTTAAGAGTTTTTAATTTAGTTGTGTTTATGTAGACTAACAAAATGTATATTCTACACAATATAGAGTGTGACAAAAAAAATTGTGCAATCACATGTCTAACCTTAAGGTTATAGGACTTTTATCTCACAACTTTATCTATATTAAGATTTGTATAATAATTTTATTGAGATCTTTGAATTTTAGCTATATATATATTTTTAATGTAATTTCTCCTCACATATAGTTATTTCTCCGTTTGTTTCTAAGCAAGACTGTCTATTTATATATATCCATGACTAATAGTTATAGTGTTTTTTTTTTTAATTATTTTAGTTATTTTTGTTGACATGTCTAATTACATATGATTTTTTTCCCCTCAATAAAGTTCTTAGGATTTTGAGGGAGTTATATACTTTTCTATGTAA
>NW_010924611.1:0-788 GCF_000633955.1 Camelina sativa | reverse complement strand
GCATTGGATTCTCACACATTCTGACCCTAGAAACAGTAACAAAGCTGATTCTANAAGATGGGTAAAAGTGGTGTCTAAACACTCCTAATTCAACCCGAACTCTTATAATTATTCAAATGCATTGGATTGTTACATATTTTTACCCTAGGAAGAGTAACATAGCTGTTTACTGCTTCGCATCAATGTTTTCTCTCGGTTTTAGCATGTTTTCTCTGTTTTAGCCTATTTTGGGACAAAATGGGTAAAAGTGGGGTCTAAACACTCCAAATTCAACCCGAACTGTTGTAATTATTCAAATGCATTGGATTGTTATATATGTTGACCCTAGAAAATGTAACATAGCTGTTTACTGCTTTGAATCAATGTTTTCTCTCGTTTTAGCCTGTTTTCTCTGTTTAAGCCTGTTTCGAGGTAAAACGGTTTAATTGTTGTCTAAACACTCCAAATTCATCCCGAACTCTTACAATAAGTCAAAGGAATTGATTCTCACACATTATAACCCTAGAAATAGTAACAAAGCTGTTTATTTCTTCGAATCAATGATTTCTCGGTTTTAGCTTGTTTTGGGACAAAATAGGTAAAAGTGGTGTCTAAACAATCCTAACTCAACCCGAACTCTTACAATTATTCAAATGCGTTGGATTGTTACATATTTTGACCCTAGAAAGAGTAACATAGCTGGTTACTGCTTCAAATCAATGTTTTCTCTCGGTTTTAGCCTGTTGTCTCTGTTTTAGCCTATTTAGGGACAAAATAGGTAAAAGTGGTGTCTAAACACTCCAAATTCA
>NW_010924610.1:0-788 GCF_000633955.1 Camelina sativa | reverse complement strand
ATATATATATATATATATATATATATATTTATATGTCTCTCTAATCTGTCCTTGCCAAAAAGACTAAGAGAAATAATAGTTTGCTTAGATAATAATAATCATAATGTAAATGTTAATGATTTAGTTATGGAGTCACACACACACACTATACAAAAAAGATCAAAATAACTAATCTCATTGCAACTGTAGTCAATAACAATTATTATTTTTTGTTTACTCGTACGGCTTCGGACGACACACAAAGACGCATATGGACTCCGGTCATTTCCCCTAAGAAGGTTTAATTCCGAAATGCTAGCTATTTCCAGAACCTGCAAGTGGTAGAATAACACCTGCAGTTTCTAGCTGATCCCAGAGTTGATAACACACATTTACATGGTACTTATTATGACCTTACGAACTTGCATAGAGATGAGTTGGGAACTCATTTCTTTTATGGGGGCCATAGACATTCAGGAGTTCCCCCCCTTACATTGAGTTTGTTATTTCTTTATTTCAGTTTTAGTTTTTTTTTCATTATCAGTTCCTTTTTATTTATTTATATATATTAGTTTGCTTGAGTCTTTTTATGTATGTAAATGTAAATTCTTAATATTTTTGCATGCAACACTATCCCAAAGCTCATAACTTTGATACAATTATAATAAAACGGTTTTATTAAAACCTTTAGCATGGAGTCATACACCTACAAATAAGATCAGGAGAACTAGCCTCCTCGCAAGTGCAATCAGTAACAATTTTTTTTTCCTCTGCAAAAGCTGCCGCGCATGTAGCATTTCTAGCTTTAT
>NW_010924609.1:0-788 GCF_000633955.1 Camelina sativa | reverse complement strand
GGTTCCGCCGGACCACCGCCGGAGAACCTCTAAACTATCGCCGGTGAACCGCCCGCCCATCGCCGGAGAATCACTGGACCACCACCGGACCACCGCCGAGAATCGCTGGACCACCGCTGGAGAATCGCTGGACCACCGCTGGATGTAATTTACCATACCTTTGATCCTAATTTTCTAATTTTTTCAAATAAGTGGCTATATTCTTTGTTAGTTTTTTTTTTTGGTTATTCACCTAATTCACCCTAAATATTATGAGATATTTAATTAAATTATTATAAATAAAGAAAACGGATCAGGTTGTTTCATGTAACTACTAACCACTACTCTTAAGAGAAATACACAAGGAAGAAAATAATATGCCTACTGTAGTTAACCTATATTATTTCTAATATAAATAAATACACATATACGTTTGTTCTAAAAATGTAGAACATATTGCAATTTAAACAGAAAATTCTGTGACAAAATCTAATTTGGGCTTCAAAAGTAATTAAGGTTAACCTTATATTAGACGGAAAAAAACAACAAAATTGACTGGTTAATAATTCATTTGAAAAAGAAAAAAAAAATCCATATCATAAATTTATTTTACTTACGTTGGAAAATAAAGAAAAATATATTAGAAAATACAATAAAATCTCTCTTACAAAATCTATTGAAAATAATTTGGTTCGTTCAAAATTAATTTGGTTTGTAGTAGATATGTTTATTCGATTTATCAATAAATGTACTCAAAATATTTAATTAATTTCTGATGGTGATCCAAAAAAAAAAAAAAAAAGAAGAAC
>NW_010924608.1:0-789 GCF_000633955.1 Camelina sativa | reverse complement strand
TTTTTTTGCTAAAGTCAGATATTTCTCCCAGCAAGCTAAACGTAATCCTTCCAGGTAGTCTGCCTCCGGTATTTCGTCTGCCAACGCTCTCTCGAACTGCTTCCTGAACATGCCATGTTTAGTCATCTGTGAAGGATGTTCTAAAAACTGCCGCATTATCCCTCCCCACACGTTTTCTCCCATTTTTGTGGTTGTGGTAGTGTCTCCTCAAATATGAATTTATAGTAGTTTAATGCAAACCCCTTCATTTATGTTAAAAGTGGGTAGGAAGTTGGTCAGTGGCACTTCTTCAATAAATACTCACCAAATTTCAAAGAAGATAAGTGAATAACTCCAAGCATAGGTTTTTGGATGAACCTCATCTAGCATCCTATTTAAGGCAGTAATAGTGATCGTTTTCAGATATATATATTAAACACTCGTGTTTTCATTAAATAGCATGGGTTATACATAAAATAAGGGGGATAGGTGCAATATTATACATACTGAAACAACAAAAAACTGAAGATAAGAAACGCGCCACTGGCTGCTTGTGGTAGGTTCTTCAACACATTCAGACTCCTGTACCCCCATTTGCAACCATAAAGTACAGTACCTCCATGCGTATATGTACAAGATAGTAAGAACCCTCCACTTAATTCTTCCATACGTTGATGGACTTCCCCTACTGAGTAGAACCCATTGCTAAGACACGAGAACCCCCACTTCATTGCAACCTAATGCGAAGTGATTATTAGTAATGTTGAGGTGGTTCTCATGCATGATGTATAAGAAACATGTTTTTTTTTT
>NW_010924607.1:0-789 GCF_000633955.1 Camelina sativa | reverse complement strand
GTTTTTTTTTTTTTTTTTTATCTTTGTGGTTTTATTTAAGGAAATCTGTTTTTTTTTTTTCAGTAAAATATTATAGGGTTTCATGTTTGTAATGACTGGGCATTTAATTGTGTTTGTTTTGTGGTTTTAGCTGAACTTCGATTCCAACTAACATAGCTGAACTACAGAAGCTCATAAAGGTATTTTATTTAGAACAATATTCAGAACTGTCCATACACGAGCTCATTTAGATCACCCGAGAGATGGGGTCCTCTCCAAAAGCCGTGCCTGTTAAGAAAAATCACGTTTTAACAGTCTTAGTTGCTCATATATCATAGAAGAACCCAATGATACCAACTAACATGATGAATCAATTCTATGTAAATTCTCTAATTAAGACAATTAGGCTTACCTATTTTCTTCCAGTGCTTTCCTTGAAAATGTTCAACAGATCATAATAACTTAATAAGCATAGCAAAATGGTAGAAACTGAAAACAAAGATAAAACAAAGGCATTAGCTCAGATATATAACTGTGCCAAAAAAAAAAAACATTCCCAGAAACAAAAGCAGTTTTATATTATGAATTTGGATCCAAAAGCAATAACATAAATGCATTACACTTAACATAAAACTTAACCGCAGAACAAAACATAATCGAAAGAAGCTAGAGACTGAACATAAACAAACAAGAACACATTGACAAGAACATAGACAAAGAAAAACTTAAGACAGAACATAAACAAAGTAACAAAAACTTAACCGATATAACACAAACATTGGAGAGCATAAATTTTTGAAAACTCATCAC
>NW_010924606.1:0-789 GCF_000633955.1 Camelina sativa | reverse complement strand
GCGCTGCCTATGAGCTCAAAGTTAAAGGTATATTTTAGACTCTCTTCCTCTCCCCCGTTTCCCCTGCTCTCTCATTGACACATTTTCAATCTTCTTTCTCCTTTTTGAAGAATACTGTGACAAGTACGCACAACCAGAGAAGGAGAATTCAAGTGATGATGATGATAGCATGAGCGAGAGTGGTTCCGACTCTGATGACGATGCCAACGAAATAGTGGGAAAAGCTGATCCATGATTGTTTACTCAAATTCAATCTTACTCTGCACTTTTCATTATTAGTCTTTCTTCAACTTTAAACCAGTATAATGCCATTGCCAAAGAGGAGAGAAAACTTTCCTCTGTAAATTTGTAAAGACTTATATATATATATATATTATTCTTTAGGAACATTGAAATTTCATTTTTAAAACAGTACATAACATGTAACAATTTGCAATATCTCGTCACTCGTCAAGAAAACATTAATCCATATCTCATTTTGTTTGTTATACCCTCCGAACTTTTTTTATACTTTTTTTAATACATGAACATATCTAAAGATTCATATTGCAGACGAAAGGGCTTACCCTCTAAATTGTACTATAAAAACTTTCGGTATTACGATCTAAAGAGCGACATAACAAGAAAGGAACCATATACCTACATAATTATTTGATTACTAGGGTCAAAGATTCACTAAATTGCTTTCAATGCCACATTTCAATCACATTGAATATAAGCAAAAGAGGCTTTAATCCTCTCGGGAACTAAGAACAAGTGTCCGTCTATAAATGGCTAGGCCGTCTTTTA
>NW_010924605.1:0-789 GCF_000633955.1 Camelina sativa | reverse complement strand
AGTTATGTTTGACAACGATTTGGTTTTCGAAATGCTGATCTCAGGCTCCCCTGTCCTTGAAAGCTTAACTGTAAACAACGTCAATTTAGAAAATCTTAAAGTGTGTTCTCCGTCTCTATTGACCTTCACTTATGTTGTGGAAGAGGGTTTTACGACAGTTGTAATTGATTCTCCTATGCTTGAGTATCTGAGGCTCAGTGATCAGGGAACTGAAAGTTTCTTAATAGAAAATCATGGTTCCCTTGTTAAGGCTGATATCGATACTGCGTTTGGCTTCTTTATCGAAGATGAGTTCGATCCAGATGATCTACCAAAGAGACATAGGATTCGTAATTTTCTTGTCGGGATATCTTGTGTTATAGATATGATCATCTCTTCGAGTACTCTTGAGGTAACCGTCGATGCTGAATTTACTATTTGGATGCTTTACTTTATCCTATAAGTTCTTAAAATCTCTTCTTCTTTTTTTTACCTTCTAACAGGTCATATATGACTACTCAAGATGTGAAAAACTACCCTTATTCCGTAATATATCTTTCTTGCGAGTCGAATTCACCGACGACAGGTGGGAAATGTTGCCAATCTTTCTTGAGAGCTTCACGAATCTAAAATCTCTTGTCTTGGTTAGGACTTTTGCTGAATCATAAACTTCTTTCCTCACTATATGAATGGAATTGTTAAAAGTAAGACATTATATCAACTTGTTTCTTCGTACTTGCAGGAATTTTGTACTTGTCCAGACGAGGAGGGAGTTGGTATCTTACCAGGACCTCGTAGGTTTCTAACATC
>NW_010924604.1:0-789 GCF_000633955.1 Camelina sativa | reverse complement strand
GGCTGAGCATCAGGTTCCAGGAGGGTTACTAAAGAGTCTTCCCATTCTAGAGTGGAAGTGGGATTTGATTACTATGGATTTCGTGGTAGGTTTGCCAGTGTCCAAGATTTTTGATGCTATTTGGGTCATTGTGGACTGGTTGACTAAGTCAGCAAATTTTCTGGCCATTAAGAAGACTGATGGAGCAGCGGTCTTGGCTAAGAAGTATGTGAGGGAGATAGTCAGATTACATGGAGTGTCAGCGAGTATCGTGTCTGATAGAGATTCTAAGTTCACTTCGGTGATCTGGAAGGCATTTCATGCAAAGATGGGCACTAAGGTGCATATGAGTACAACTTATCATCCCCAGACAGATGGACTGTCAGAGCGGACGATCCAGACACTGGAGGGTATGTTGAGGATGTGTGTGTTGGATTGGGGTGGCCATTGGGCAGATCACCTGAACCTGGTAGAGTTTGCTTACAACAACAGCTATGAGGCGAGTATTAAGATGACTCCTTATGAGGCTTTGTATGGGAGGTCATACCGTACACCGTTTTGCTGGACTCAGGTGGGGGAGAGGAGCNGGAGCATGTTCGGGGCAGATTTTGTTCAGGAGACCTCAGAGAAGATTTAGGTTCTCAAGCTGAACATGAAGGAAGCTCAGGATCGGCAGAGGAGTTATGCCGATAGGAGGAGGAGAGATCTTGAGTTTCAGGTAGGAGACAGAGTATACCTCAAGATGGCCATGCTGCAGGGTCCAAACAGGTCATTGAATGAGACTAAGTTGAGTCCGAGGTATATGGGTCC
>NW_010924603.1:0-790 GCF_000633955.1 Camelina sativa | reverse complement strand
CCAAATCGAATTCCCAATCCCTAATCTCACATTTCATATCTCGATTTCTCACTTCTTATCTCAAATCAAAAACTCTTATCTCCTTCTTATCCAACAGATATGAGTTGCAATTCTGGGCAATCGGGTGTTGAAAACAAAATCCGTGGATGTCATGGGGTTCCCTCGAAGTGTCATTGTGGTTTAGAGGTTGTTCTCTACACATCGAACACGCAAGCAAATCCAGGAAGACCTTTCTTTCGCTGTCCAAACAGAGGAGATGTATGTATTAGAATAGTTTTGAATTAGTGTGTTTTCGAATTTTGATTCAAGTTTTTGTTTTTCAGGACCATTTATTCAAATGGGTTGAGGAAGGTGTTTACGAAGAGGTTGTAGACTTGAAGGCTCGGATTGAAGAACTGAAGGAAGATGGAATATTGATCAAAAGAGACAATAAGAGATGGAAGTTGATTTGTTTGTTCTGCTTGGTGTGTCTCTGTTTTAGTGTTATTGCCATTCTGATCTTTTTTCTTAAAAACAAAAACCAGAAATTAGTTCTTGGTTACTAGAAGTAATGTGTTTTGTGTTTGTCGTAATGTGACTTTGTACTAAAAGCTTGGCAATGGAAGACTTTGTTGGCAATGAACTTGTTTTTGATACAACAAAACATAACAAATCCGAGAACTTGATACAACAAAACATAACAAACCTGATTCAACAAAACAAAACAAATCCGAGAACAGAACAAAGAAACTGGTTGATGCAAGAAAACAAATCCGAGAACAAAGAAACTAGATGCAAGAAAACAAATCCG
>NW_010924602.1:0-790 GCF_000633955.1 Camelina sativa | reverse complement strand
TCCTCTAATAAAATCATACCAGACCGAATAACCGTAAATCGAAACCAAACTAAACCAACACGGACCGAAATTACCACCGCTCGAAGCGACAAGTATAATGTGAAAGCATGACAAAAAAAAAGAAAAAAGTAAAAAATGTCTTTGTCGTGGCGACTTTTGGTTGGTTCGATGCATAGAATTAGACTACACCTTGCTGTGCCTGATCTTTCCCTTTCTTCTTCTTCCCTCTATCCCTCCTCGTCCTTCACTTTCATCATCTTTCTATTGTAGCTGCAGTAGGTCAGACTGTGCAGTGATTTCGCTTGAAAATAAAAACGGTAGGGCTTGGCTATGAATAATGAGAGTCCATAAAGCATTCGATTCGGGCTAATGTGTATTGTTTGATTCGTCTGGAGAGCTCTTTGAGAGAGATAGCAATTTTGGTTTTCAGCTTATTTTATTTTATTTTATGATCTTTTTGGATGTCTCGTTTTGATTAAGTGTGTGTGTACTTTTGCAATGGCGGCTTCTTTAGCTGCTATGCAGCGACCTCAAGCTGGAGTTTTGAATACGGTAATTACAGTCACTCGTTTTGCTTTGTGAGAAAGTGGATTACTGATGAGATGATTAGATTAGTATTAAATGCATTTGTGACACTGCTGCCTAAGTACAATTTCTTGTAAAAGATTAGATTTTTTGCTGAAACGACTCTATTGGGTCTAGAACGAGTTGGTGCCATTGAATTAGAAGTGAATATATGCATCTTTTTTTAGGGAATTTTGGGGTTTCAAATTCATCAGTTCGTTCAAGT
>NW_010924601.1:0-790 GCF_000633955.1 Camelina sativa | reverse complement strand
AGGAAGATACTCAACGCGTGTGTCTCTGGGAGCGACATCCGAGTCAAAGCATCCTCAAACCCTTTGAGATAGTCTTCCACGGGGTCTCCCGCTTGCTTAAGGTTGACCAGCTCAGCCAAAGGATCATTTACTAACTCTCCAAACCTAGCTGAAAGATCTACCACGTATTGGGTCCAGGAGGGTAAGCGACCAAACCTGTCATGGACATAGTTGTGATGCCACTGCAACGCCTTCCCTTCTAGGTATATGGATGCCATACGAACCTTCTTGTTTGCCGGTGTGTTATCTAGAGCGAAGAACTGCTCGCATCTGTAGACCCACTTGTTTAACCGGAAACCATTGAACGTTGGAAAACCCACCTTTGTCAGCCTTGAGGACAGACCGTTAGGGAGACTTTCGTCATCTTCTTCCTCTTGAGTGACCTGGATCTTAGATCCTTGGTTAAACCTCTGGGTATCCGGTGGATCTGGTGGATTAGGCGTCGACAGAATGGGTGTCTGGGAGACGTTTGACGGTTGTGAAGCTGACGGTGAGGGGCTCACGGGAATCGGTTGCTTGAAAGCTCCCTTGAGGATACCCATCAACTCTGTCTTCATCTCCGAGAACTTTTCTCCGATGTCCTCCCGCAGCTCTGTTTGTTTCAGACGCATCTCGTCGAGCTGTTGGGTCATCTCGATGAGTGTCATTTGTCGCGTGTGTGCTCCGTCGGCCATAGTTCCTCAGGAAATCTGCTCTGATACCAATGAAACCGTAAAAGTGTTGGTCAGATAAATCCCAAATCGATCTTCAC
>NW_010924600.1:0-790 GCF_000633955.1 Camelina sativa | reverse complement strand
ATGTTTCTTTTGTATATCAAGCTCAGAGAGCTGTGTAAAGGTTCTCAGTTTAGGCGTCTTTTAAGATTGATAACAGAGAAAAATGATGAGACGTAAGAGAGGAATGTTCTCAGGTTAGTTATAGAGTGACCCGGTTTAGTATCCCATTATGAGTGAGATGGTATTTGTTTTAGTTTTATTTTTACTTATCACAAAATTAACAATATTTTGTATCAATCGGTTTTTATTTATTTATTTGTTAAGTCTTACCATTCTAAAATACAATGTTTTTAATTTTAACATACTCTGTTAACTCTGTCAAATGTCAAAGAAAAATGTGAAATGTAATTTTAGGCGAAGGTTCCAAAGCTCAAGATGATTGATTTATTGGCCATTATATGGGATATCTTTCAATGCTCAAACCAAGTGCTTAACGAAGTGACAACGAAGCTAGCAACATTAACAAAGTGTTTGTCGATAGCTTCTTTTGTTTCAGGTAATGAAAAGGGGAACCTACTTGGATACAGAGTAAATGACTACTTTTGAGGAGCTTGGATGATGCAGTCCTTGGCTGGACCGATCATTTTCATTTGAGGATAGGAGTTGCCCTGTTGGTTTAGACCAGAAATTAGTTACCCCCAATCGCGAAGTACTAATCATTTCCATTGAGTTAGAGGCTTTCACATGGTCATTCCCGGGCCCAAAAAAAAACTACAATGCTAATGTGGATAATACATGATTTTTATGCGTTCAATACTTATATGTAGGGGTGGGCAAAAAAACCGAAATCCAAAAAACCGAACCGAACCGA
>NW_010924599.1:0-790 GCF_000633955.1 Camelina sativa | reverse complement strand
TGCAGCCTGTGCCATGATGATGATCATTGCCCACTGTTAAAGCCGCCACAGGTCACTACTGCTCCGACTCAACATTGGGATGAGCATGGGGATGAGCCTGAGGATCGTCGGGCAAAAAGCTACAAGGGGGCTGTCATTTCTGAAGGAAGGCAGCGAACTGGGCAAGAGGTTGATTACAAGGGTGGTTACAAGGGTGGTTACAAAGGCAAGTTCACCGGAGAAGGTTCTTAGGCGGAGGGGAAGCGTCCTTTTGATGCGAGGAATACTAAGGGCACAAAGCCTCGGACTGATTTATCAAGAGGGGAACCAGTGGCTAAACAGAGACGTTTCCAGTCTTATGTTCAATACCATGACTACCGTCATTCACGAACGGTTGCCAAGGAGTCCACTGTTAAGAAGCCTCTTGGCTCGTCGGTGGTGATGGAGGAAGGTGAGGTTCCTGATTCTCAGGCGGTGTCTAGTGTTGCTATTCCACCCAAGGTGGTTCGTAAAGCCTTGTTTCAGGAAGAGGAAGCTAGTGCTGTTGCGGTCATGGACAAGGAGGAGCCTAACGCTCCAGAGGAGTTGTCCTTGGCGGATGGTTTGGCTGTCGGAGGGCAAGCTGGGGTTAGCGATGAGTCAGCGGTGATGGAGGAATCTGTGGGTTTCGGATCTGGGGACAATGGCGACGGCTCTGTTACTGTTGTAGCAGAGATGGTTGGCGAGTGTAACCTGGGCAAGGAGGAGATCTTGCCTAATGTTGAGAACGTTGAGAAGGTCATGGTTGGGGAGCAGGATGTTTCTGGTGAAC
>NW_010924598.1:0-791 GCF_000633955.1 Camelina sativa | reverse complement strand
ATTTTGACCCTAGAAAGAGTAATATAGCTATTTACTGCTTCGAATCATGTTACTCTCGATTTAAGTCTGTTTTCTCGGTTTTAGCCTGTTATGGGACAAAATGGGTAAAAGTAGTGTCTAACCACTCCAAATTCAACCCGAACTCTTATAACTAGTCAAATGCATAGAATTCGTACATATTTGTACCCTAGAAAGAGTAACATAGCTGTTTACTGCTGTGAATCAGTTTTATCTCTCGGTTTTAGCCTGTTTTCTCTGTTTAAGCCTGATTTGGGATAAAACGGGTTTATGTGTTGTCTATACAGTCCAAATTCGTTCCAAACTCTTATAATTAGTCAAATTCATTGGATTGCTACATATTTTGACCCTAGAAAGTGTAACACAGCTATTTACTGCTTTGAATCAATGTTTTCTCTCGGTTTTAGCTTGTTTTCTTTGTTTAAGCCTGTTTTGGAATAAAACGGGTTTAAGTGTTGCATTGGATTCTCACACATTCTGACCCTAGAAAAATAATAAAGCTGTTTATTGCTTCGAATCAATGTTTTCTCGGTTTTAGCCTGTTTCGGGACAAAATAGGTAAAAGTGGTGTCTAAACACTCCAAATTCAACCCGAACTCTTATAATTAGTCAAATGCATTGGATTGTTGCATATTTTGACCCTAGAATGAGTAACATAGCTGTTTACTTCTTCAAATAAACGTTTTCTCTTGGTTTTAGCTTCTTTTCTCTGTTTAAACCTTTTTGGGGACAAAATGGGTAAAAGTGGTGTCTAACCACTCCAAATTCAACCC
>NW_010924597.1:0-791 GCF_000633955.1 Camelina sativa | reverse complement strand
TGTGCTCCTAATTACGGATTTGATCCTGAAGGTGGTGGTCACTGTAATCCACCTAACAAACATTTCGTGCTTCCGATCGAAGCGTTTGAGAAGATCGCTATTTGGAAAGCTGGGAATATGCCGGTGCAGTATCGGAGGTGCGTTTTTTTGCCAAATTAGTTTCGCGTTTTGGGAGAAGTGCGTTTGCGTTGGTGGGAACGCGGTTCTGCTTTTTTCACGATTTAAATAATGTAGGCGATGATGATGCTTTTTTTTTTTTGCTTTTGTTGTGTGTTTTCTACCGTCTTCTTCGATATCCGTGTGCTTTATATGAGCTGGGGTTTGCCCTAAATTGATGTCTCGATTTAGCCATTTACTTTATTGCCCCTCATATAGTTCTATTTGATTTTGAGTAATGTAGTTGGTGTTTACAATAATTCAGGGAAGTAGAATTTGGATAGATTTTGGATTGGAGGATGGCAATGTTGTATGTAGTCTGAATAGTTTTGGCTCTCATTTCAAAAGCTAGGAAGGTTGTTAGTCTGTATAATACAGGGGTATGTTTGTTTTAGACATTATCATCTTAGCAATGAGATGAGAAGAGAGGAAACCAAATGATTGGATACGTATTGGTTTTGTATATTACTTTTTAAGTTATGGCTTAACAAAACATGTAACCATTGTTGTTGGTTTTACAAAAACAGGATCAACTGCAGAAGGGAAGGGAGCATGCGGTTTACAGTTGATGGTGGGGGAATTTTCATCTCGGTTCTGATCACCAATGTTGCGGGATCCGGTGATATAGCTGCTGT
>NW_010924595.1:0-791 GCF_000633955.1 Camelina sativa | reverse complement strand
TTACGAAAATATAATTGAAAATGTGCACTTCTGCATACAGGGAAAAAACAAAACCAATACAATGTAACTGATTCAAACCAACAAGACTATCAAATCACCGGATCGCATTCCCTGTATAAGCTTTAAAAATTTGTATCTATGGCGTCTTAAACGTCTAACACTAACCTCATCAAGACTCATTCAATATTTTGAGTAAATCAGAAACTAAGGGCAATGAATGGAGAAGGAATTCGAAACACAAATCAAATAATCAAAACCGACCAGAGAACTCCAAACGACTACATTCAAGTATAAATAAACAGACTCTCTAATGCAAAAAGCAAGCACAAAAACACCAAATAGCTACCAAAAACAATGACAGATACCCCAAATCTCGTATCTACTTTTTCATACCAAACTTTCAGCACTAACATTCAAAGCTCCAATGAAATCGCTGTCATTATCAGAAGACCAAACACATCTCAAGACCACATCGACGTGTGAATCCCTTACACCCCTAACGGTGGAGGTCCTACCTCCCAAACCTTAAGCAGCAACCTACTCTATCTTCTATCATATCATGAAATTGAAGACAACGACGCAACAAGAATGACATCAAGGTTCATCCAATTCTTCGATGCAGTTCGAATGACAGAACCTCCGACAGGTAGGTCTATTCTTTTAACTTTGACAATGACAGATTACAACCTCCATGCCAATTCCAGATTAGACACCGACGTCCTCATTGCTGAGCTTGAGACTTCAAAAAGACAACCAACCGCAGAAGAAGAAAATGAAGAGTGCACCATCTG
>NW_010924594.1:0-792 GCF_000633955.1 Camelina sativa | reverse complement strand
TAAGAAGTAATTAAAATTTTTAAATGTGAAAATATTATCTTGAAGAAAACTATACTTAACTATACTATTTATATATTTTATTGAGCCAAATACTATGTATTTTTTTTACTTAAAGAAAATAATACTTACATGTGTCACACAAGTTCCTTTTTAGTCGGTATTATGGTTTTTCTAAATGAAATTTTGGTAAATTTTCATACTCATTTATATTGTATGATGCCCATTATTCAAGTACAAAAATAAAAATAAAATTAGGATCAAAATATTTCTCGAAATGGAACAATTAGTTTTTGTACAGTAATAATTAGTTATCTTTTATTAGTAATGGAAAACTTGCTATATGTTTTTCTAAAATACATCTTTTAATTTTTCGTGAGCATAAAAGATTTATTTCCTAATTGCAGCAATAAAAATTACATTATAAATGTTGGACACCTTTTTTATTTTACACAATATAAAATTATTCCTAACTAGAAAACCCACATTTTATTTAAATTTTAAACTATATGAAGTTAATCGAATAAAACACACTATAACTATGTTACACACAATTTTTTATTCACAAATTAAACTATGTCATATTTTACTTACGTAACTATTTTACTCTCGATTCTACTCTTAAAATTTTAAATATGTTTAACTTCTTCTTTTAATCCTATCAATAATACTCATCATAATACCATTTACTCAGATGGTTCATTTCATTATTTATTTTATTCAAAACTCATTATATTATTTTATTATATGTTTTTATTTAATACTATTTTATCCAAACTCTTTACACAAATATAT
>NW_010924593.1:0-792 GCF_000633955.1 Camelina sativa | reverse complement strand
TTGGTGGTCATTTGTTTCACCGCAACTATTGTTGCATGTTCTTCGAGCGACATACCCTTCATTGCAATCACCATAACTTTGACATTGTCATCCTTTTGAAGTGGCATTCGACTCTGTTTCAAGGAGATCATACCCCTGGTGTAATAAAACTTTATGTATGGTTTTTCTCATTACATATGTTACTTGAAGCGACCGTTCTTGGCGTTTACTTATAGTAAGGCTCTGGTTTTCATTAACTGATGAGAAGATATTTGCTTATGTTTCCTGCCGGAACCATTGTCGGTACTCATAATGAGGCGTGCCCCTAGAATCTTTTTAATTAATCATCATTTGTGTTTTTCACAATGAGGTGTGCCTCTAAATTATTGAGGTCATGCCACATAATTTTTGTAATAAGCAGTCAATGCTTCTTATTTCTTAACCAGGAGGCTTTGCGTGACCATAATCACTTCATATGTTGGGAGGCATTGCCTCTGATTTTCTTTTGTAATGATATATTTCACATCATATACTTTTGAAGCAGACCATTATTGGCGTTATTTATAGTAGGCTTTTGCCTCTTATAAATTGATAAATAGTTGGGAATTTACCATTACATCAGTTGATGAGGTATTGGTCCCTGCTTCTTTTTGTTTATAGCTCCCTGGCATTTTAAAGCAACAATTACTGAGGCTTGTCATAACAAGGGATTGTCCCCTTTACGTCTGACGCAACCAAATTCTGGTGTGTTTTATAATGAGGGTTTTCCCTTCTATTTTTGATGCGACCATTGTCTGGTGCTTTTTATTATGA
>NW_010924592.1:0-792 GCF_000633955.1 Camelina sativa | reverse complement strand
ATCAACACGATTGAAGTAAACCGCGAGCGTTTTTAAAATCGATTTCAGGTTTATCTGACAACAAATAATTAAGTTGGTTAACTTCTTAGATAGGCAATTTTGAGTGTTTACAAGGTTTCACGTAGTCGTGGCAACCAGTAGTGCGAGGCCTGAATGAATTAAACTGTGTTATTTACTGTTTCTGCTAATTATTGAAAGGAAATATTCGTTTATATAATAGACAAAAATCCCCTATATAATAAAATAAACACCGTTCATTTAAGATTGTGAAAACTGCAATTCTCTACCAAATAAAGGTAGTAGCTTTGAAATCATGGATATCGATATGTATCTTACATGCCTTTTTCGCGCCGTATTATGAAAAATTTCACGCTTACGAGAGAGTAGAGAGTAGGAAAAAATTTTAAGCTTTGCAAAAAATTTGTAATTGCTACTTTAAAAAGATAGCAGCCTTATTTTGGTTTTGTATCTTATGACCGACTAGTTTTTTCTCAAGAAGCTATTTGCTATCTTTTGGAATGGTATACTCTCTTATCTTCTATATTGTTTTAACCCTAATCATGCAACTCCGTGCATGTAGNCTAATTATTGAAAGGAAATATTCGTTTATATAATAGACAAAAATCCCCTATATAATAAAATAAACACCGTTCATTTAAGATTGTGAAAACTGCAATTCTCTACCAAATAAAGGTAGTAGCTTTGAAATCATGGATATCGATATGTATCTTACATGCCTTTTTCGCGCCGTATTATGAAAAATTTCACGCTTACGAGAGAGTAGAGAGTAGG
>NW_010924591.1:0-793 GCF_000633955.1 Camelina sativa | reverse complement strand
AAAATCACCTTTCCTTGTTCAAGATCTGATGGACTTCTCAAACTTTTCCCATCCCTAAGATGAGAGTTGCAAACCTCATTTGTTTTTTTCCAATGAGTTTCGGTAGCAATCCATCCAAATATTTTATGATTAGTCCAAATAACACCTTTCAAGAAAGAAAGATAACTTCAATGTTAAAACAAACCAACAAACTTTAATTCTTAAAAAAACTCAGATCAGCTACTTTTTTCAATAACCATTCTCATAATGCTCCTCAAAATTCCAGGCGTCTTCGAATCCTTTAAAGCATTTTCTGAAGTGTACCAAAGCATAACCAGTAAATCCTTTATAATTCCAAACGAGTTTGACAGAATATGGATTATAACCTTTCTTAGTTAGGTCTTCACGTAAGCTTGAAAGGCTTGGGCCAACTATCTTACCACGCGCATCAAAAGTTCTTGGTAAGTTAGATATAATACCAACCCATGGCCACACATATTTTTATCTGGAGGAGAAACTAATAGTGGGTCAGAAGAGTTGGCCTTCGCCTTTTTATTTTGGTTGGCCTTGGACTCACCATCTGCACATGATCATAATACAAACATAAGTTTACAAGAGAGGTGTAACAATCTGTCAAATGCTTCAATCAGACTAGAGGTGATGAAAATGAAGGTCAAAATAAGAATGGTTGTACCTGTTGCCACAGAAGCATATTTGTCATGTTCCCTCTTCTTGTCGCGGTGCTCACTCTTCTTCGTGGCTTCATCTACTTCGTCCTTGCTCTCTTCTTGTCCTACAGTGTTACATGGTCCAA
>NW_010924590.1:0-793 GCF_000633955.1 Camelina sativa | reverse complement strand
TGTTATCTTTGACCTTTTAAAACATTAACATTTAATTCTAAATTATAAGAAAATATTTATATCCTTATTTTTATTTCAAAGTTTTAAACTATATTTGAGTAAACTAATGTAATTTTGAAAGGTATTATATTATTACAGATTGTGTAGCTTTTTTTAATTCATTAATACATTTTGGATACTTTTGGATTTTTTTCCTTCTACCATTTCCTCTCTTGTTGTTTTCTCCATACATAATGAATTTTTTTTTCTTTAAAAAAGAAAGAGAGGAAACTTTACCATCTCTTAACTTGAAATCGAAGTATGATTTATCAAATATGAAATTATTGGAGAAAACATACTTTATTTGAAACATATATGAATTGTTATGGTCAAGAAATCAAAGAAAAGAAAATCATAAATCCCATTTTCAGGGGATCGGATGATCTAAAAAATATTATTATGGTGATAGATATGAAAATTTAGCATAATCACTATACCTGAAAACTTAGAATAATCAAAGGATTTACCAAAATAATAAAGGTCAAGTTCCTCCAAACTTAATAGATTTTCCAAGTTATTGTGAATTTTATGCTCAAGTCGCCAAAATAGCATAATCAAAATGATTTGTTAAAATTATTAGAATAAGTTTTTTGGAGATTCAACTAGTCATTTTATAGGGTCTGTATGGTTGATTATCCCTTATATATTAAAAAAGAAACATTTTTCATATAAAATACTGATTTGTCATCAGTTTTTAATAATATTTATATTTTTCCAAAAATACAATTAACACCCAAAATTAAATTCTTATATT
>NW_010924589.1:0-794 GCF_000633955.1 Camelina sativa | reverse complement strand
ATGTATAGGTCTGGTTTAACAGCATATGATATAGTATCTCAGCATATGAAAATAAAAGCGCAATAATTGGTTTTATCTCCGACACAAACGCCGTCCTCCGCTTCAGATGTGTACTTTATTTTACAAAGGTCGATGCATTCTTGATATGTGCATGGCTTGCTAAGTTTCACCTCCACAATACATTTTTTGAAATCCAGTCCCTCTACATTTGGCAAAGCCAACAAAGCCAACAAAGCTTAAAAAAAAAAAGGCTTAATATTTTAGAAAGCTATGCTTTTGAGTATATAAAATAAACGAAAAAGCATATACTATTTGAAAATTATTAGTTCGGAGGAATCAAACCTACTATTCTACATATATAAGATAGTTTACAATTGCAAAATTTAGATGCAATGGCATAACTAACTAATCATTTATCTAATCTAATCCATCAAGTCACAATTAAATGTCTCGTTCAATAGGGGTTATTGCTAATTTGGGCGTTATTTTGATTGATAACAAATTTATATTATCGAATCAATCTATAAGTTTTTTTGTCTAATTCTAATTAATATTCATAAGATTCTAGATTTGAGAAAGAGATGTATGTGTTCTTCCAATTTGTTCATCACAGACGAAGGCGCAGAGAGAAAGAAAGATAACAAAGCGGCAGCGGAGATCAGACATCTCCCAGAATTAATGGGCTTTCCACTAAAGTGGGCTAGGCCTTGAGAAATTACAAGATATCCAACAATTACAAAAAGAGGTACATCGGAAAATCAATGCTGTTGCCGGAAAAGGGGATCGGAACTTGC
>NW_010924588.1:0-794 GCF_000633955.1 Camelina sativa | reverse complement strand
ACCCCAACACAAAAGCGAGCTTCATCAATGTTCTCATAAGATACTGATCCACCTCTATGGGATTCCCGCCCATGACTGATATCAAAGAAAAGGTAAGGCTTAAGGACAGAATCTTTGTAATAAATCTCGTCAGGAGCAGCGGAAACACTTTCACTGTCTGTGAGGCGTCCTTGGTAGAAATATCTTGAAGGGAAATCACGTATTTGAGGATGCATCCTATATTGAACTGTTAACAACAAAGTTGGACAACCTGCTAACTGAAACCTTTCAAAGAGACTTCTACTGTATAAAAGGGTTCCAGCGGCTTTGCTAATAACTGTAGCAGGAAGCTGTTGAGGATCACCCACAAGTACACATCGTGCAGCACCAAGAGCAAGGGGAGGAAGAACTCCAACCTCACTAGCTTGGGCAGCCTCATCGATGACCACCATATCGAAGCCATGCGTAAGACGAGAAAACAGTTTACGACCACTGCTTGATACAGTTGTAAAAACAATTTCAGCCTCGTTCGCGAAACTTGCCTCAAGACTTGCACGAGCTTCTTCAAGATTAAAGTTATTACCACCAGCGCGAAACTTTCCCTCGACAATGAGAAGGCGAGACATTTCAACAAGATCTTTATCTCTGGCTTCAACAACAGCAGAAAGGCGCTGTAACAATGCATCTCTTGTCTGGTCCCTAACCATAAGAACATCAGGGTCAACGCCAACGGATCCCTGAGAACGGTTAGCGAAGGCTGCAGCAGTAAGTTCCCTTTTAAGTCCAGCAATATCTTGAGATAGCTGCGTTTCTCG
>NW_010924587.1:0-794 GCF_000633955.1 Camelina sativa | reverse complement strand
AGTTCGTCAGGTTGTACATCAAGAAGTCCGTCAAGTAGTACTTCAGCTACTGCTACAGCCGGTAATTCAGCTCCCGTTATTACATCAGTCTACCTACAAACCATCATGGAAAGTGGTTGCAAACAATTGTTAGACACATCTTGACAAAACAGACTACATGTCAGTTGTTAGAAACAAAGACATTTTTGCCCAAAAAAAAGAAAGAAAAGGCAAAGACATTAACCGGTGATAGTATGGAACTCGAAAAAAACCCTCTCTCCTCTTTAATCTAATTCTCTCCCACCTCTCTCCTCTCTAAAAAAACCCAAAGCGCCGCTTGTTCTCAGCCAACCTTCGGTGGCTTTATAGCTCTGGCGTTGAGCCTCCTTTGTCCTTTTAGTTATATTTTTTCTTGTGTATCCCTCTCTTCGACCATCGATTGGTTTCTTTTGCTGTTTCGGTGGATTCTCGCCCTTTCTTTGAAGATCTAGATCTGGTCTTTGAGATGCTTGGTGGTGTATGTCCGAGAGTTTTCTTCTTATGGGGAGGTGTCGTTGATTTTCTGACGGGTAATCGATGTCAATTTCATCAAGTTAAGCGTGTTTGGTATATCTCTTGTTTGCTTGATGGTGGCTTTAGTTTTTTTAGTAGGTTTGTGTGGTGTGACATTGGTTTCATTTTGGTTTGTTTGTGGTAAGTGAGGCCTGATTTGATGGATTTGGCTTTGTTGTTTGGTTTGAAATTGGATCTTTGCTCTACCTCTCCTTTGAGTCCTCTTGCTGGTTTGAGGATGTGTTTTGCTCTAGGTTCGTTCT
>NW_010924586.1:0-794 GCF_000633955.1 Camelina sativa | reverse complement strand
CAATGTTTTCTCGGTTTTAGCCTGTTTTCTCGGCTTAAACTTGTTTTAGCATAAAAGAGGTTTANAAAAGAGGTTTAAGTATTGATCAAGGAGAGAAGAACATTCGACCAAGGGGTGTCCGTACGATTACCTGTACGGACGTCCGTACGAGTGTGTGGTGAATGGGCTACGGTCCAACAAGAATGATGGACTAAAGAGACCATAGGAGATGCAAGTTTAGTAGGAAGAAGGATCTAGAAGAGGCAGCACACAAAATATCTCAAGTATCTTAGCGCATGGTTGGTGAGAAGAGTCACATGTGTGGGTTAAGAGAAGTCAAACTTCGGACCCATCACTTTCACTATGCCCTTGATCGAGAGAAGCTTCCTTTATGTCCCTTTCCTCATTAATGCTCTCATAACGGCTATATGTCGATTGTATGGCTATAATAAGCCTTATACACACATTTGTAAACAACTAATCCAAGTCATATTCTCTTTTTCTTATTCTTTGTGTTCTTACGACTCTCTCTCTCTCTCTCAAGTCTTTGATTCCGCAAGTCTAACATGGTATTAGAGCTAGGTTGTTGTTCTTGACAATTTAACTCTTCTATTCTTCTCATTCTTCAATTCTTCCCACTAGATTCTTGCTCTCGTTTCGTTTTATTCTCCGGATAAAGTCTTTATCCAACGGTCCATAGCACACAAGTATGGAAAACTCAAAACCACTTGTGTTACCAACCATTCTCAAAGGGGGAAACTACCTCCGGTGGTCAAGAACCACCAAAACCGCACTATGTGGTCGCGGACTATGGA
>NW_010924585.1:0-795 GCF_000633955.1 Camelina sativa | reverse complement strand
ACTTGATGAGTTCTTGAGATGCATTATAATTTTTGCATAAATCTGGTGGTGTGAGCTTGCATGCATAATTTTTGAATCGATGGATGTGCATGCATAATTTTTAGAATTGTCACCAAGTTTACATGATGAAAAATGAGTTTACTGGATGAGTCTAAAATGTAAGATTTTCTTGCATTTTTTTCGGTTAAAATGAGTTGCATGCATGATTAAAAGAGTGGAAAAATTGTGTTAAAAACATGCATGTTAAGGTGGTATATTTAAAGAATCATTGCACTACAATTTTATGTGCATAAAAATGATTGCATGCATGTAAAACAGCTTTAAGATGCTTGATTTATTTTTCTTGCTTCTTAAAGATTGTGTGGAATTTATTGCTTGATTTTCTTGCAAGTTATTGCCTGATTTTCCTTGCTTGAAATTATTTGGATGTCGTAGAAGTGTCTGATCCTTTGTGTCATTTAAATTTAGAAATTATGGTACTTAAACCTAGCTAGTTCGCAAATTTTATACTTGAACTAGTGGTTGATCTCTGTCCCCAAGAATAATAAGATGGTCCGGCGAGCTAACCTTCGCGGTCTCGTGGCAACGACATTTCGGTGCGTAGCTAGCTACTAGCCCGAACTGCTGCATGACGATGCGGCTAAATGGATGAACCGGTTATTTACCTTTGTGGTTTCATCGTGGTGTGGGTGTGATGGGATGGGACAGAGTATCGAAGGGCCCTAGGTTGTGGAAAGTCTAGTGATGTACAGTTTATAATGATATGTTGCTAACAATCTTTACCCATTGTTGATG
>NW_010924584.1:0-795 GCF_000633955.1 Camelina sativa | reverse complement strand
TTCTTCCTTGCGATTGAAGGATACCCTACAACAACATCCAGATAAGACATCACNAATTCTTCCTTGCGATTGAAGGATACCCTACAACAACATCCAGATAAGAGAACATTTTGAGATATTGCAGAGTTGGATTTATTCTCAGAACCAAGACTAATAATTTGGATGGATTGAAGGAGACATTTAGTTTCCTCATGAGAATTTTTGCCATTTAGTATCGAGATTAGTACGGGTCCTCTGAAATTATTTAGTTGATTGTTGATTCCATAGATGCTTTAAATTCCTAGGAGGCTGGAGCAACTACAAATAGATGGCTAACTAAGACAGAAGGAGTAGTAACACCTTTTCATGTTTGGTAAAGAGGTGATTCTGGTCTTGTTTTGCTTCTTGTTCAGTTATATCAAGAACTTCATTTCCTATCAATAGCTGTAAACTTCCATCTGACCACCTTACAAACCGAGCATTACTTTCACTCTGCATTCGAACATAGTGTGACTTTAGTATACTACAGAAAAAGTAGAAGAAAATCAGTGCATTTGCAAATAGAGTAAGAAACATTGTTTATGGGGAGGATTCCAAGCCTAAAGAAATAGAAGAACTGAGACATCATGATGAATGGCACTTAGTAAACTAATATGAAATACATGAATTGCATCAATAGTGTGTACCTATATTAACATTACTAACCATAAAACAATTTCTATTTACCAAGAGACATACCAAGAGATGCTAGTTTACGAAATTGGTAGATCATAAGTACTTGCCATACGCAAAATACATAGCTTCATGGCAGCTTTG
>NW_010924583.1:0-795 GCF_000633955.1 Camelina sativa | reverse complement strand
ATTGAGCGAGCTTTGGTAAATGACGGGAACGGTGTTTGATGCTTGATCACGTTGATTATACTATCAAACTTGTCAGATAAGCCGTTCAACATATGCATCACCAACATACGGTCAGAGATCGGAGAATCGAGATTGGAGAGAAGATCGGATAACGACTTGAGTTTGTGACAATATTGTTGAACAGTTCTGTCACCAATCTCAAGCGTACGAATCTCGTTTTCAAATTGGAGGATTTGAGCTTCTTTGTTGTCATGGAAGAGCGACTCGAGCTGAAGCCATAGGTCACGGGCTTGCGATTTCGCCTTCAAGATCGTGTCAAGTAAGTCTTCAGACATAGTGCCATAGATCCACATCTTGACCAAGCCATCACGTTCCTTCCATTGTTTCTCGGTTTCGGGTGTGGATTTTTCCGAACCGTCAAGAAGACCGATCACGCCGAAACTAGTACAGTGGGTTTCAAAGATCTCACGCCAAGTGTCATAGTTGTGTTTGTTGAGATCAAGGATCACGGGAACATGGGCACGGATCTGGCTAATACCAAACGGTTTGTCCGTGGTTGTGGGGGTCGATGATTCTGAGAGTGTCATCGTGTGGGAGAAGAAAGAGAACAAAAAAGAGGAAGAAAAGGGTAGAGAGAGAAAACGAGAGAGAGAAAGAGAGTTTGGCGGAAGAAGAAGAAGAAGAAAAGTGCGGAGATGGATCGAGTTCTAGTAACCGAGAATAGGGTTAGCTAGGGTTAGCTCTGATACCATGTAAACTTATTAAACTCCGTAGAGAATTCTATTAATGAGGCAG
>NW_010924582.1:227-796 GCF_000633955.1 Camelina sativa | reverse complement strand
CTCTTGTAATTAGTAAAATGCATTGGATTGTTACATATATTGACCCTGAAAAGAGTAACAAAGCTGTTTAATGCTTCGAATCAACATTTTCTCTCGGTTTTAGCCTGTTTTAGGACATTATGGGTAAAAGTAGTGTCTAAACAGTCCAAATTCAACCCGAACTCTTATAATTAGTCAAATACATTGGATTGTTACATATTTTGACCCTAGAAAGAGTAACAAAGCTGTTTACTGCTTCGAATCAATGTTTTCTCGGTTTTAGCCTGTTTTAGGACATTATGGGTAAAAGTAGTGTCTAAACAGTCCAAATTCAACCCGAACTCTTATAATTAGTCAAATACATTGGATTGTTACATATTTTGACCCTAGAAAGAGTAACAAAGCTGTTTACTGCTTCGAATCAATATTTTCTCTCGGTTTTAGCCTGTTTTTTTTTTGGTTTAAGCCTGGTTTGGGATAAACGGGTTTAAGTGTTGTCTAAACACTCCAAATTCATCTCGAACTCTTACAATTAGTCAAATGCATTGGAATGTCACACATTCTGACCCTAGAAATAGTAACAGAGTTGA
>NW_010924582.1:0-186 GCF_000633955.1 Camelina sativa | reverse complement strand
GTTTTCTCGGTTTTAGCCTGTTTCGGGACAAAATGGGTATAAGTGGTGGCTAAACACTCGAAATTCAACCCGAACTCTTGTAATTAATCAAATGCATTGGATTGTTACATATTTGAACCTATAAAGAGTAACAAAGCTGTTGACTGCTTCAAATCAATGTTTTCTCTCGGTTTTAGCATGTTTTCT
>NW_010924581.1:0-796 GCF_000633955.1 Camelina sativa | reverse complement strand
GGAATGGTTTGGCTGTGGCTTGTTGCAGAGGGTGAATTGTTGTGAGGATTGGTTTATGATCTGAACCATTGAATTCTAAAAACTCAGCTTCAGCAGTTGGATATAGAGAAGCCCATTCAGAATTTATCATTACTCTGTCTAAGCAGCATTTGACAGTGTAATCTCTTCTTTCACCAACCCAAGAGAATCTATCACCTTTTGATCTTAAATCAACTAAATCACAGGTAGCAATCATATGGTTAAAACGCCGAAATGTCCAAGCCTCTCTTGGTGGTCCGCCAATCTTCTCCAAGTTGTTAGTTATCTCATTGAAGTCTCCTGCTAACATCCATGGACCAGACCGAGAAGATCCCAGTTGTTCTAAGTAATCCCAAAAGAAATGACGTTTACATTGTATAGGATTACCATAGACACCAGAAAAATAGAAAGCATTATTATTAAGACTGATTTGTACATCAATGATGCGTTCATCTTGATACAAGGGAGATATAGATACATCATTGGACCACATCAAAGCTAAAGCTCCACTCCTACCTTGAGGGGCTTCGGTTATTAAGTTATTATATCCTAAAACAGAAGCAAAGTTACATACAATATCACTAGAGTTTAAAGTTTCACATAAGAAAAGTACATGTGGTTTTAAAATACGACATAAATGCTTATGTCTGCTTTGAGACAGCGGCAAACAGATGCCCTGACAGTTCCAGACGACGACTCTCATGGAGGCATTGGGGAAGTTACCGTTGCAGGAAAATCTCCAAAGTCGATTGGAGAAACAGGAATTCTGCTGGAAGTG
>NW_010924580.1:0-796 GCF_000633955.1 Camelina sativa | reverse complement strand
CTTTTAAATGGAATCAAAGCATAGAGTTGAAGAGATAGAGATAGAGAGAGGGTTTTGGTTTTTGGTTTTTGGTTTTTGGTTTTGGTAATTGGAACAAAGAAGAAGAAGTGAAGGGGATCGAGGTCGGGGCGTCGCGTACCTAAACGAATCTTTGGGAGTTTTATTTTTCTTTTGGATCTTTTTGAAAAGGGTAAAATAGTAAATGAGGGAGGGTTGTGGGGTTAAGGGTGTTTAATGTGTGTGTGAATATTCGGAGGATCAGATTCGGTTTTTTTTAGGTTCGCATCTGTTTTGTAATGATGGCTGGAACTGACGTCACTATTCTCTCTTTTAGATAAGAACGAAGACTCAACAATTCTCTCTAATTTGTTTCTTCCTTCTCTTAAAAGATTCACACTCCTTTTTTACAACAGTTTTAATCCTTTGTTTAATTATTTACAAACATTATTGTTTTTTCTGTTTTTATTAATTAATGAATAGTAAAATATACTTTGTTATTTTTCTAAAATCCATAAAAATAGACATTCACCTAACAAAATACGCTCATTAAATATATTCAAATACTCTTATAAGAAAACAAATATAATATTTTGATGACTTTAAATTAACCCCCAAATATTATGGTATTATTCACTTCTTTTTTTCTTTTTTTTTGACAACTGGAATCATCCACCTAATTCACTATCTGATATTTTTGCGTGTGATATATATTAAAAACAGATACTAGAAAGAAAGAAAGTAAAAAAAATTGAATTGGAAAGGAGCTAATTTTTGGTGAAGGAATATTCTAGGGAAC
>NW_010924579.1:0-796 GCF_000633955.1 Camelina sativa | reverse complement strand
TAATATATGTCTTCATCTCTTGTACACTTAATAATAAGTAAACATTTCAACCAAATTTAAAGAGGATATAAAAATCAGCTTCAAAAATCAGCATAAGAAGATTTGAACAACACGGAGGGAGAAATCACAATGCAGGTGTTAGAGATGAGAGACTCGGTACCATTATCACGGCCAAATTAGGTCAGATATTCCTAGAAACGATCCCGAATGAAGAAGATTTCCAACGGGAGAAACATTAGAAAAAATCCCTGAGAACCCAATCAGATGGTGTTTCCACACCATCGATCCAAACACAATTATTTCACCAACGTTTTCTATCTCTCTCTCTCTCTCGAAGCTTCAAAATCTCTGGTCGACGTTAAAAAAAAAAAAGCGAAAAATTAAAGCTACATTCACGTTTCGCAGAAGAAATTTCCCAGAAGATAAAAGAGGCCTAAAACCCTTTGGCTTTTCCGTTTCCAGTGATTCGCTGTAGATTTTTTCGCAGGAACCTTGAGAAATTTTCTCGCGTTTTCCCTCGGAATTTTCTCTCCTGGTTTTGTTTGTTTGATGCTCTTCCTCCTCTGTCTCTCTCTTCTCTCTCTCCCTCCCTGGTTTCTGGAAAAAGGAAGAGAGAAGAGAGAAACCAGGTAGGCGTGTCACGTCAGACATTTAACGTTTCGATTCCAAAAGTACCCCTACACTTGAAACCGGAAATCGATTCGAACATTTATCCTCCTGAACCGATTCGGGTTTACGGTATTCGATTCTCAATGGAGGAGATGATGACAACGTGGCGCAAGTTGAGTGTTCCATT
>NW_010924578.1:0-796 GCF_000633955.1 Camelina sativa | reverse complement strand
AATCAGAATTCATTCTGTGAAGCTGTACCCGCAGGTTCAGCATTTCAGATTTCATCTTTTCCACCTGCAAATTCCGCTGCCGTTTTTTTTCCTCAGCCTCACGAATTTGTTGCAGTTGCTCGGTCTTCCGTGCTGCTTTCTTCTCTTGCTCCCGCACAATAGCACCGATTTGCTCTGCTTCAAGATACCGCGAGACATAATCAAACTCCTGGGAGGAAAACATGTAGGACTGAAGAGATACTAGCATAAATATGATGATCTCAACGAGAGCAGATCTTGCAGTGATTCGAAATCCATAGTCATACTTGTAAAATCCAATCACCTCGTATATATAATCAACTGTTTCACATTTTCCATCATTGAAGTTTCCAACAAAGGGAGACTGGTATGCGAGAGAAAAGATGATGAGAACAAAATTGTACACCCGCAAAAACCTGAATATTTTGTTTTTCTTCTTCAGTATTTCCAGTCGCATTCGGGCAAAAACAAGCGCAAATGCAAGATAACCCAGATGTAGAATGTCATACTCAAGAGTTCCTGTGATTAGAATCAGAATGAGTACAACATCCAGCAGATGGACGTAACAATAAAGCCTCAGGTAATCAAGCACAGTCCACATGCTCTTTGTCTCGAAGGAGAGATCTCTCCAGACAAATGAGTTCTTTCTTTGAGACTTCATCTGATGATATGTCGACGACTCTGAGAAACTGGATATGTGATCAGCCCGAAGTTTGAAACAGGCAAGCATGAATACCACGAAATAGCTAATAAGTGTCCGGGGGTCGTCAACTCTCAG
>NW_010924577.1:0-797 GCF_000633955.1 Camelina sativa | reverse complement strand
TTTTGTTTTGTAATATAACCGAGTATGCATTTGCATAATATTTATACTTAGATCATCTTCACTTTACACGATAATTTGGCTAAATAGGGCAAGATTTTTCCAATAATGTTTTTTTCAGTTTTGAGACAAGTGACTACCGACACACAAAATTACGACGGACACAAAACTAACATGTCCGAACAATAAGTAGCACAAATCATCCCAAAGCTGAGGGCGAAAGAAAATGAAAGCTAGATGAGAGAATCAACTGATTTGATCCCATTGACAATCACCTTTCCCTTTAACGAAACTATAAAAAGTACAGTTTACAATATGACCCATTGAAGATGAGGTTACAATCTCACAGATGACACATATGATATGAGGCAAAATGATTAATATACAAAATTTAGTACTTCCTCCGTTTATTTTTATTTGTCATTCTAGAATTAATTTTTTGTTTTCAATTACTTGTCGTTTTGTATTTACGATGCAATTTTATGGATAAAAGTTTTCAGTTTTACTCCTAACTTTTAGCTTATTAATTACTTATATCAAATGAAATAGTGTATTAATAAGAGGTAAAATATAAAATTTAATTATTATATGTGTGAAATTGTCTAGAACAACAAGTAATAATATAAAACGGAGGGATTAGTAAATTAAATTTAAATTTAAACAGTCACACTATTCACCTTTTTTTCATTTGTTCGATCCAAATTGAAATTGTTACACACTGCCGGTTATCACGGGATTAGTTTGGTTAGTTTGTTATACCGGATAATATCCAAAACCGGACCTGACCAAAGCTACCCGTT
>NW_010924576.1:0-797 GCF_000633955.1 Camelina sativa | reverse complement strand
GTTGAACGAGGATGCAGGCTGGCCCAAGTTTTAGAAGATGAGAAAAATCCTGGCGTATCATTATGTGAGTTACGCCACAAAAAATAATCTGAATCTGTTGGAGAAAGTTCTGGTGGAGTTGGTGGTAAACAAGCCCGCAAAAGAAGTAAAAGTGGATGTCTTCCACGAGGCAAAAGCCAAGAGCCATTTGAAATGGCCTGAGAGACAGAATTTGTTGAAGGAATTCCAGTAACCATGGGACCATTTACACCTGTTAAATCAATTAAAGGGCCAAGACCAGTCCAATCATCATGCCAGAACAATGCTAAAGAACCTGATTGCACATGACAAGAAATGTGAGGTCTAGCTAGAGAGCGTAGCTTGACCAACCTCTTCCAAATCCAGCTTCCAGAATTCTGAAAATCTGTATCCCAGAATAGTCTTCCTCTAATTATGACCTTGTGAATCCATGAAACCCAAAGAGAACCTCCACCAGCAAACAATAACCATATCAACTTTAGACCAAACACAACATTAGAATCTTGCAGCTTTCGAAGACCCAAGCCTCCTTCTCTCTTTGGAGTGCAGACTGAATCCCAAGAAACTTTGGCACCTCTAGCAGAGTTAGGAGCACCTGTCCACAAAAAAGCACTGCAGATTTGCTCAAGTTTATCCAAGCAACCTTTGGGAAGTGGAAAAACCGCAGCCCAAAAATTGATGATGCTGTACAAAACTGATTGTATTAACTGGAGTCTTCCAGCAAAAGATAGATGCCTGACTTTCCATGAGGAAATTCTAGCTTTGATCCTGTCAATAAG
>NW_010924575.1:0-797 GCF_000633955.1 Camelina sativa | reverse complement strand
CTCTGGGAGGGATGTTGATCATCTAAAAGTATCCCTCCAGAACAGTGTGTTCGGATTATCTACCAAATATACAGAGAAAGGTCATTCTCTTTGTTTTTAGTAAAAATAAGATATTGAACCATCATTAAACACACATAAAAGGCATTTAAGTATTTTTAAACACTACTGAAGACATTAACATGAATCAAATTGTAATTACCATATGCAACAGAACAGAGGAGTGCGTAGATGATACCTCTGTCTATTAAAATGTGAAAAGCTGACACACATGCTCCTTTTGATCTGGTATTTCTCCGTGCGGAGTTCATAATTCACAACATTTCACAAAGGCGAACAGTTAGGAACTCATATATGTTTCAAAAAGCTAAATGCACAATGCAATGCCTGCAACATCAAAACGATTTTAGTCTATCGAGAGAAGACCACAGATAGTAAAGTAAGCTTTGGAAGCTTGTTTTTTAGTTACCATCAGGACTGTGCTTATATATGATAATTAAGCCTAGAACCGTGACAAACTGAATTCAAACGTGTAATAGGCATACGTTTTATCCTGTGTCTGATTATCAGAGATCGAGACTAAAGATGGAGGGATACCGGTGGATGTGGGAAACCACATGAATTTGATATGTGGATCAGAAGCCAATTTTGAAAATTCATTATCTCTACATGAGCAGAACTACATGATATCAATAAATTGATCAGAAGCAAGTGTTGAAAATCCATCTACAATGAAAAGCGGGGAAGAAGAGTGACATTTTACCTAGAGCAGCGTGAATTTTCCAGTGAAGAAGGCATTG
>NW_010924574.1:0-798 GCF_000633955.1 Camelina sativa | reverse complement strand
TCCTTGGCAACCGCCACGATTTCAGGTGCTCTACATGTGAGAGACTTGAAAAACATGGAAATTATTTTGGCACGTAGTTCATTGTGAGTTTGCGTTCGGAAATCAGTCCACGCCATAGTTGTGCACAGAAGCTCAATACAAGCTGTTCGAAGTCTGTTCAATGATGTAAGCACTTTAGGATTCATCAACTTCACAGCCCAGACAGTTTCATCAGCCTCAGCAATTTGTAATGCTTCTTGCAGAAAATTCACCAACTCTGGAGTCACTTTTAAAAGGGGGGGCCTCAGAGCCAAGCAAAAATTCAGAGCTGCAACTGTTCCAACCTGTAGGTAAATATAATAACGTAAAAATTAAAGACAGGGGAAGACAAGAGAAAGAGATACACAAAAAATAAATAGCACTGTGAGGCACCTGTTGATCAACTGTCTTTGATCGGAGTGGACGCATTATAAGTGGCTGCAGTAATACTTGGTACAAAGGCTCCAACAACTCAGTTACCTCACTTCCAGTACGGCTAGCTAAAAGTGCAAGGCAGTTCTGTACATTTTTCCTCACGGGGATAGATGCGTTAGGATTGAATAACTCTGTGGCAAGATATTCTACAACATCTTGAAAGCTTTTTCTACGCGCTTCACTGTTTGCTTCATCAACATTATTAACCACACGTAGAATCTGCATAAGAACCTGACTTGTCTCTTCTTGCTCTTTGCTAGCATAAACAGGAAGCCTCTTTAGAACATACACCAGACCACGGACAATCTTTACTTGGAAATGACATAATGTTTCAACATTCACTTT
>NW_010924573.1:0-798 GCF_000633955.1 Camelina sativa | reverse complement strand
CACCTAGGCGTGGGATCAAATATATGGATGAAGGGTTTTACTTGTTGATATGAATTTAAGACGCGAATATCTAAATAACGTGAGTTCTTTTGCATAAGTTTATGTTTCAATTGTTATTTCGAGTCCACCATGCATATTTCACGTGTGGTGTATGAAATTTTAGCCAATTTGGTTTATGTTTCAAATATATTCATAAGTTTTCTGTCACCTATATGAACATAAAGTACGTTTTAATTATACGTTTTGACAAGTTAAACCAGACAAGATGGGTTGCTATGACAAGATTGATTTTATGAAGATATATAAGAAAAAAAGATTGATTTTATGAAGGTTGATTTGAAAAAAGTGTAGATGGTCTATGATCCCTGCGGGCATGTGATAATTAGTGTACGATATGGTTAACGGTACCGTCAAATAACAAAGTTATATACTTGGATGAGCGTTATCTAGCTCTCCCATTGTATGAATCGGATCAAACCAAATATAACGTTAGTTCTTTTAAAAACAAATTCAACTGAGTCTACTACTCTTTCTTTTCTTTTTAACTATTTTTTTCCACTATAATAACATCAAATAAAATTAAGAACTTTAATTCACATATATCACAAATCTTAGTATCCTCGCGTGATGATCAGATCTTTAATATCATCGGGGTAAAAAAGCATATAATAATTAAGTCAAGATTCGTATACCAAGGACGTATCTACTAAAATGGCATCACGCACGAATGAATAGTTGTAACACCCAAACGTGACGCAATTGAATTCCTCGTTAACGTATCGTGTGATCGTATAATTT
>NW_010924572.1:0-798 GCF_000633955.1 Camelina sativa | reverse complement strand
GGCAAAAACTACAGCAGCCATCTCCAAATCATGAGTAGGATAGTTTCTCTCATGCGTCCGCAACTACCGCGAAGCTTAGGCAATCACCTTCCCATGCTGCATCAACACACACCCCAAACCAACTCTAGATGCATCCCCTGTTTTAGAAATCGCTAGGCGCTAGTGGGGCGGTTGGGGTGGGCCTAGCGCCTAGCGAGAAAATCAGAGATTAAACAAGGATTAATCGGGGACGAGTTTTAGGGTTAGTTTATTAAATTAATAATAAAATAAAAATATATAGTACTAAATATATGTATAATTCTATTTATGTGAAAAGAAAAATATCAAATAATATATAAAACTATAAGATGGTCTTTAAAATTACGTAAACACATGAAAACGTTATTTTTTAAAACATTTTTATGATTTTAATTAAAAGTTTATACATTAGTTATTGTAAAACATCATAAACTCTTAATTTAAATGTCTAAATAACAAAAAAAAAAATATATTTGATTTGTATTTGGCTCCAAAAATCATTGGTATATACAAAATTAAGCGGGAAGTAATCGGATTAGACGGTATAATCGAATAATTGATGCTAGGCGGGGATTAGTTATTAATCGAGGTNAGAGGGTGGGCCTAGCGATTTTACGGGGCGTAATCGGTGCTAGGCGGGGATTTTTAAAACAGGGGATGCATCAGTATAAACCACATAGGGTTCTCCCTGCTTAGGCAAAGCCAATACTGGTGTAGTAGTCAACATCTCCTCAAGGCTTGCAAAGCCCTCCTCACACTCATGTGACCAAACAAAAGGAA
>NW_010924571.1:0-798 GCF_000633955.1 Camelina sativa | reverse complement strand
ATATCACTATAAATTAATAAAATGTCTTAGTCCCAACATTATTAATTCATAGAGGTTTTAGTGTATCTAGTCTTCTCTCCCACTAGCACGTCCATTGTTTAATAGTATCATTTTTTAATCTTTTTCGAATTTTGTGTAATCTACAAGTCTATTACTAAAAGTCTGTTTCGAGATCGCCTAGGAGTTTGACTGAATTAATCGCTTACAAAACAAAAGACATATACTTCCATGCACAGTAGCTTAAATGTAAAGCTACAACACATCTTAACTTATTCAAGATTGGGAGGAAACAAAACATTTAAGTTTGATTTCTAGTAAATTTTGGATTTTTGACAAAAAAAAACAAAAAAAGTAAATTTTGGATTCTGAAACTTCAGAACTCTGCATCACACTAATCTATTCAATAATTCATACACAACACAAACAATGTCTCAATTTCCCCAAAAAAACAAACGAAAACCAGTCTTGATTCACTCCAATAGACAAAAACCATGAGAAAACAACATTGTAGCGCCACAACCAGAAGGTAAAAAAGGCTAGAAGGTAAAGAAGAATGGAACTTCAACTGGTAGATTTTTAGAACCTCAGAACCGGCGGAATCCACGGTCAGCGACTCGAGCAGACGGGCACTCGTACGCCATGTGTCCCCGGCCACCACAATTGCGACATGTTATCATTGAGCCAACACCGTCTCTGTCTCTGCCCATTCCGCTTAAACCATCTCTATGCATACCATTGCCTCGAACCCTGTTTCCTCTGTCAGAGTAACTGCTGTCCCCTTTCGGGCATTGTCTAGCA
>NW_010924570.1:0-798 GCF_000633955.1 Camelina sativa | reverse complement strand
CCCACCGTGTTTGGACCAAGGCTAATTCATCATTCCCCTGAAAAAAACACAGAAACTGTCATGTGAGAAAGGCTAGTGTATGTGAAGCATACTGTATCATTGTGTCAGGTATAAACCCTGAACTAATAATGTAAGAAATCTGAAGCTCCAAGGACAAAATCAAAACCAATGACAAGCCAATGAAGAAGCTTTCGAAGTCCAATCACAATAAAGCACACAGGTTCACACTTCATACCATGTGAAAGGTCAATTATAACAAATTCATGATGTAGGCAAAACTTATATGTGCAACCGAAAATGGAAAATGTAACTGGTGTCACTTGCCCCATGGCTGTTGACAGTTTGGGTTTTGAGGGCAGGTTCCATCAAGCTGGTGTTGACTAAAAAATACAAATTTTTACACAAGCAAATTCTCTCCTTCTCCTTGTTAGATGTTCATCCTAGAATCGCAATGTAAGACACACATTCCCTAATTGTAGTGGAAGCAACGCTATGCGATAAATGTCGCCTTTGGCAATATCATTAAACTCAGAGTATAACTACTCTCTATAGTTTAAAAAAGATTTACCCATATCATTAATCAATAACGCAAACCGGTCACATAACATCTCCTATGCACATGAGACCAAAAAAGACATGATTGGTTACCTTAAAATGAGGCACAGTTTTCTTCAAGAAATCCGGTGGTGGCTGGAAATCCGCATCAAATATGGCGACAAACTCATAATCTTTGACGTAATCACAGTTCATAGCAGCTTTAAGGTTTCCAGCCTTGTAACCAGTACGTATGAGACGGTG
>NW_010924569.1:0-798 GCF_000633955.1 Camelina sativa | reverse complement strand
GATTTCCTTCTTGGTTTTGTTCCGGAGATTGTACGGTTATTACCATGCTTTTTCTATGGGATTTCGCTGGGTTTATGGGATGGGATGATGGGGGGGAGGATTCGTTCCCAATCTTTATTTGGTTAGGGGTTTCTTATGCATTGTTTTTGGCTTTGTCTTCTTGGTTTTGATTCGATTCGTTTGGAGTGACTGGGCTATGATTATGGGGATTTGGAATCTGCTTGTGAGGGACTCGTCTTCTGGGGCTCGATATAAATCAGCTTCAAGGACTGTGGAAATCTCTCAACATCATTCGCTTCTTCTATTCTCTCTTTCAAAGTTTTTGTGGGTTTTTGTTGGGCTCTCTCGGGAATTTGGTTTCTCCGATTTTGTTTGCTCTTTGCTGTCTTTTCTTTTCACGGAGGCTATGTCTCAGAAAAGAAACCGCGATTGTCCCGTATGGTATAAGTTACCAACGGTTGTCCCGTATGGTCTTTGCTGTTTTTGGATTGTCTTCCCACTTATGGGATCTCTATGTACTGGTTTGTACTTGGCTCTATGGTCTTTCTTTGTAAGAGAATTAATGAAACCTTGTTGCCCCTTTTCTTATTCTCGTTCGTTTCACTATAATGGTCTTTTTGGTTTAACTCAGAATGGGCTCTATGTTCGACGGTTATACATTAACCTTTCCTTCTCCATGAGGGTGTTGGGTTTTGTTATTTCATGGTTTATGGTTTTTATTTATCAAAGTCATTGTGTGGGGTTTCGATTATGCTTGTTCCTGGTTTCTATGTTGGGCTTTTTATGGGCCTTATTTTC
>NW_010924568.1:0-798 GCF_000633955.1 Camelina sativa | reverse complement strand
AGGCGGATGTTCGCCGGAGAACTGGGACCGGACAACGACTTCTTCGTCTACAGCCGACACTTTAACCCCACGGTGCTCAACCTTAGCCGCCAGATGGCTGCCCTCGAAGGCACCCAAGCCGCCTACTGTACCTCAAGCGGTAATTCGTAATTATATAAGTATATAGACTCTATGTTTTAAATAAAATTAAAAGAAAACCTAGACTTTGGTTGAGTGTGTTTGATACGGAATCGATCTTTGGTTGGACTTTCAACTTTTTTTTTTGTTAGTTAAGAGTCCTTTTTTTTTCTAAGTTTTAAAAATAATTGGGATGGAGTCCATTCAGGTATGTCGGCGATATCTTCAGTGATGCTGCAACTTTGCAGCAGCGGGGGACACGTGGTGGCATCTAACACTCTCTACGGAGGAACACACGCTTTGCTTACTCATTTCTTGCCACGGACCTGCAACATAACCACCTCTTTCGTCGACATAACGGACCATGGCACGGTGGCAGACGCGATCGTCGAGGGTAGGACACAGGTTCTCTACTTTGAGTCCGTGGCAAACCCGACTCTGACTGTGGCGGACATACCTGAGCTGAGCCGTATGGCACACGAGAAGGGTGTGACGGTGGTGGTGGACAACACCTTTGCCCCCATGGTGCTCTCTCCGGCGAAGCTTGGAGCCGATGTGGTGGTTCACAGTATCTCCAAGTTCATCAGTGGCGGGGCCGACATCATCGCAGGTAACGTTATAAGATTTTGTCGCGACGTATGTAATGTTTGCAGTTTCTCCTTCACGTGAAGGAGCAAATAA
>NW_010924567.1:0-798 GCF_000633955.1 Camelina sativa | reverse complement strand
ACACCCTACCCGTTTATTGTTGTAATGTGCCGAGACATACGTCACTTTCGACTGTTTAATTAAAACTCGCTGAGATACNAACTCGCTGAGATATAAATCACATCACGTTTATGGTAACACGACTTTGGAGGTAGGAGTTGTCACCTCGTCCAACCTACTGCTGTCATGTCTACCCTAAGTAGAGCCTAGCGGAATTTAAGAGAAATAATTGTCTAAGTAGTGTATAACGCATTTGACATCCGTTATTATGGTCGCGCCACGTACATACTAATACGAAATAGAAAAATCTGCGTCAGCGGATTTATTTATATTTAATTTGCATAAAGGGGGTTTTGCTCAAAAAAAAAAATTTGCATAAAGGGAGATAATGCCCGAACTATTCCTTCCCATTCTACGTACATGCAATTTGCAAACTGTAATACGTACAAGGCCTTAAAGTATAAACTATTGTACGTACACTAAACATACATACTCTTGAACGTACACTGAAATTATAAACGTTGTTATTACACTAACATCTTTCAGGTTGTGTACGTCTTAGTATTATATTTAAGTGGTTTTGCAATGGGAAGGTACGACTTATATAGTTTTATATTCATAATTCATCTCCGATGGTCACATTTAGGCACCCAACCTCTTAGCTTTCGTTAACAACATATTAAGTAGCGATAGATTCCGCGTTCTTATTAAGGATACAACATTAGGTGTTACATGAACCAAAATGTAGTACAACAGGGAGACATTCTAAACAGATTTATAGGCCGTACAAGGATTCTAGAAGATATTAGAACTGCGTTG
>NW_010924566.1:0-799 GCF_000633955.1 Camelina sativa | reverse complement strand
CCCCCACTCTCCAATGCTCTCAGTTGGTTTAGACTAAAAATCAATTTTGAGTTGGTGGTTAAACCAGACCAGCCCGTTCAGTTCTGTGGTCTCAGTTTACTTAGCTCCGAATTTTCCTTTTCGTACAGATAGTTTTAACTGGACCAGCTTGGATCTGGACAGTTGGCAGCTTCTCAGCCGCTAGATTCAAATCTAGTATATTTTTAAAAAAAGTAAAGAAAACGAAAAAGAGTAAACTAAAAAAAAAAATGTCCCATATATAACGGGAAAATATAAAATCTTTGCCATCTCAATTTATTAATACTTTCTATGTCCTTATCTTATTAATTTAATATACTATATAAAAGTATAAAACACAAAAATATTAAATATATTTATATTTTTTTTTTTTATCTAATAAAGTTTAATCAATAAAAAACAAATACTGCATAATTCAAATAGTCAAAAATATTAAATTAAAATAATTTTTGCATAGAAATTTGAGAAAATTTAATGGCAAAAAAACAAAACAAAGAGTCTAAAACATAAAAAAGAAAACCCATATACGCATACTACATACATCCGAAGTACTCCATACCAAAGGATCATCCAAGGAAATCATATTTACGTATATTGTAGCACAATTTGGTTCACAATTTTAAATCATGCATCCACCACAACCCCGTTCTTAGTTCTTACAAATGAATCATTTCATCTCTCATCTCTCAATTTAAATTTTGCCTGGTTTTTGTGTCTAGCCAATTCTTTTTTTAAGATTACAATCATGTGTGTAAAATAATTCGACCCCTCCCATATGGCA
>NW_010924565.1:0-799 GCF_000633955.1 Camelina sativa | reverse complement strand
TAATCCCTAAGATTACTGAACCCACAATGCTTTCCGAGTACAGGCCTATTGCTCTCTGTAACGTTTTGTACAAAATCATTTCAAAGTGTTTAGTAAACAGGCTCAAAAAACATTTAAACTCCATAGTATCTGACACTCAAGCAGCTTTCATTCCTGGGAGATTAGTAACTGATAATATTATGATTGCCCATGAAGTGATGCATTCTCTCAAGACAAGAAAGCGGGTCTCACAAAACTACATGGTAATCAAAACTGATGTCAATAAAGCTTATGACAGGGTTGAGTGGAATTTCTTAGAAGTAACAATGCACTTATTTGGTTTTTCAACCAAATGGATTGACTGGATAATGGCTTCAGTACGATCAGTTAGTTATTCGGTTCTGATTAATGGAACTCCATATGGTATGATTGTTCCAAAGAGAGGTATAAGGCAGGGCGATCCCCTATCACCATATTTATTCATCCTCTGTGCTGATATTATGAGTCACCTAATCAAAACAAGAGTAGCAGATGGAGACATCAGAGGTGTACGCATAGGGAATGGAGTACCACCAATTACACATTTACAGTTCGCGGATGATTCTCTTTACTTTTGTCAAGCAAATGCTAGGAATTGCAAAGCAATAAAGGAAGCTTTTGAAGTCTATGAATACTATTCTGGTCAAAAAATAAACACAAGTAAATCGCTGATCACATTTGGTTCTCGGATTCCAGGACAACTGCAAAATAGATTGAAAGCTATTCTCCAAATTCCAAACCATGGTGGTGGAGGTAAGTATTTAGGATTACCAGAACAGTT
>NW_010924564.1:494-799 GCF_000633955.1 Camelina sativa | reverse complement strand
TTTTTTTTTATTATACACCTAATTCACCCTATAATGTATAATGTAGTGATGGTGGGCGGGGGAACCTATCTACATGCATCTCGACAGAAGCTAAGGACAAGACCCTTTGATAAAATAAATCGAAATTACAATAATGGAAAGCTCATGTAGTCTTCTCTCCTAAACAAACTCTCTATGTTTGTTACCAAAAAAATTACACAATATTCTGGAGAAATCTAGATAAATTAGTCACGCACGGTTTCAAATAAAACAAACATGTAGTAGAACATATTTCATTGTGAAACCAAACCCAACTCCCTTACTTG
>NW_010924564.1:0-434 GCF_000633955.1 Camelina sativa | reverse complement strand
AAGGGTTCAACGATGACTTTGGTATAGTCCCATGGGAACAAGATTCGATCCAGAGATTAATGATGGAACAATCTTGTAGATTGGGTTTGGTCACGGGACGCCATCTTCTTCAAGACAACAAGTCCATAGATATGTGTTCCTAGAAGAGACCATGAGAATTCACTTGCTTTTTTCCTCTTTTTTGTTCTTGCCACTCTTCATGTGGACATGCATACATTTTATATGCAAACGCAAATATTTTTATAGTATAAGTAGTTAAGTAAAACCTTGTGTTTTTTGTTTTTGGTTGATTGAGCTATGTAATATAGTCTGGTGAGGATCAATAGAAGAAGATTGAATCAAAGACCTCTAGTTACATTTACATATCAACAAGGAACAGAAACACAGAAAACCTAACAATGCTTGTGATTTGGGTTCATGAACAACAATGGTTG
>NW_010924563.1:0-799 GCF_000633955.1 Camelina sativa | reverse complement strand
ATGACATTGTAGATGGTAGGCCTGTCGATGATGGCGAACTGGGAATACCTTGCCATTCCTCCGACAAAGATCGGCAGGTTGATTGTACCGACCGACATGAGATGATATCCGTCGAAACCGGTCAGAGAGTTGCACTCTGGCCTGATTTCGCTCTCGTCGATCTCCATTTGTGCCAGGACATTTCTGAAGATCACATTTGCCGAGCTTCCGGTATCGATCAAGATCCTCGTAACCTCACTTTCTCCGATCAATAGTTCGACGACTAGCGGGTCGTTATGCGGGAAATCTAAGCCTACCAGGTCGCTGTCGTCGAAAGTTATCGTTGTGTTCTCGGAACTGACATTCGATGGCCAAGACTTTTTCATTTCGGCTTTCTTGGTGTAATATCTTATTGACCTGACCGAATCGTTGCATCCTACTAGTCCGCCCATGATCATTTTTATTCGTCTCATTACCGGGGGACGGTGGTCGGTGTGATGATCTGTGCGCGGTCGTTTTTCATGATCGTCGTTATTTAGCGCCCCTGCTTCATCACCGTTCTGGTCGGTGAGTGCTTTGGAATCTTTTACAAACTTCCAGGCAATACTTTCAGCTCGCTTGGAATCAGCTTTTCCGGGTCGGGTCGTCTTGCTTCTGTCAGACTCGACAATTATTGCCTCCTTTTTGTACCGCTCCATCAGGATCGTTTGGAGGTAACGACACTGCTCGGTTGAATGTGTGGTACTCTAATGGAAGTCGCAGTATTGTGCTTTGCTGCTCTCACCTCCTTCCTTTCTGATGTACTTATTTTCACCGATCG
>NW_010924562.1:0-800 GCF_000633955.1 Camelina sativa | reverse complement strand
TCGGAGATGAATCCTCAAACCGATAAGGTCGTGAAAAGAACGACGATGGTGGCGACTGCTGTAGCTTCCTACTTCCTCTTAACTGGCGATTACGGTCCCGAACCAAACGTTCTTGATCCCGTGAGTTTCCCCCATTTTTACTTAGAAATAATTTTAAGTCTCTCTTTCTGCGAATTAGATTTCGTTTCAATGAAAATCTGGATGAGAACTCGTTTCTGCTACCTCTTTCGATGAGCGATTAGTGGTTTCGTTCCTTCTTTAGTAGATTAGTCTTGATGATGAGCTTTCTTTCGGGCTGAGATTTTGGTGATCCGAATGTTGAATCACTTGCTTGATTCATTTCTTTATATGGTTCGGAATCAGTTATTGTTGTTGGGGATTATGTTATATGAAGCTATCTCTGTGTGTGTCCATATGATTTGTTCACGAACGTGATGAGTTTTCTCAGCCATTTTTAGTCTTGAGATGCTTACCTAAATGGTTTATTTTGTATAATTGCAAATCTAGATGAGAACTCGCTTCTGTGTTACTTGTTTTATATACATGAGCTGGAATCAGAAGCTTGAATTGGGGTGTGCTTTTCTAATTGAGATTTTTGGTGATTCTGAATGTTGTGGAAACACTTGCTTGATCCATCATTCTAATTGGATGTATGATTCGGGATGAACTTATTTTTGGTGGGTTATGTTACATGATCATAGAAGCTTATCATATGTTCTCTTCTTGAAAATGGGTTTTTGTCAGCCATTTGAATCTTGACATGCTTAATTAAAATTGATGTATTTTACAGATCAAAAGGA
>NW_010924561.1:0-800 GCF_000633955.1 Camelina sativa | reverse complement strand
CGATCCACTTACTTTAGTTGTTGAAGGGCCAGATATCCCTCTGAAAGATGAGAACGATAGGGACATGCATTCACCAACGGGTTCCTCCACTAACTCCAATTCATTGTTACCATCCAACACCTCTACTTCATAACCATTGAATATAGTCATTATTCTTAATTCCTTGTTAGGGCATTTGTGCTCTCTTGACCAAGGACCATCACACTTAAAACAGATCCCTTTTCTTCTCTTCTCATCTAACTCAGCATTTGTGTTGTGTCTTCTTGGTCTCTGTTCTGTTCTATTTGCTGGTTTCTCAATATTTTGAATTGTCTCTGTGGCTACGGTCTTCATCTTCCAGCCATTAGGATTGTAATGAGTGTTACTCTTAACGTCAGAACAGAATGTCTCTCGATTCTCCTTATTTGCTAACATCAGCTCTTTCTTCACCACATTTCGCATGATACTGGATTCCATGGCTCTTGCTTCAGCTACCATTTCAGGTAAGTTTCGAGGTTTCTGCATATGCACCAGTTCTTGCATTTCTTGGGATAAACCATTGAGAAAAATTCCTTCAAGCTTCTGTTCATCCAATCCTGTTACTTGTGACGAGAGGTCTTCAAATCTTTGAATATAATCTGCTATAGTTCCCGTTTGCTTGATGCAAAATAAGCTCTGGCTTGGTCCACGCAACTTAAGATTGCCAAATCTCAACATCAAGCTTGACTTAAACTGTGACCAGCTCTCAAATTGTCGTGTGTTCACAACCCAGTTGTACCAACTCAACGCTTCTCCACTCAAACTCACTGATATCAATGCCA
>NW_010924560.1:0-800 GCF_000633955.1 Camelina sativa | reverse complement strand
ATCTACCTTCACCACTGTCATCTTAACTCTTTGTTCATCCCCATACGATTCCTCTTTGATCTTCAGCTTTAACATATACTGATGAAACAGTCTGTCTCTAACAATCTCTGCAAATTCTTCCTCCTTCTCTAGTTCGTATTTCAATGCGTAAAGCTTCTTAGCCGGACATCCCATGATTTCTTCTCCCGTTTCTTGAAACGCAGTTACCCAAGTCAACCCAGTGTGGTCTTGTATCTGCACCTGAAGCAGGTATCTGTAGTCGCATTCATCAGACTCTTGGTTGCACCGGTCACAGAGCCACCTGTTTGTTCCAGACCGTGTCACCTTTTTGTTGCATTGTTTATCTCCAATCATCAAAGGGCAAGCTGTGTAACAGAAGCTATCTGTTTTGATGAATGATACAGTTGCTTTCACAGTGATCCAGTCAGGCTTCTCTGATCTTCCAAGGCCTTCCTCTTTGATCTGAGAAACACTTTTTCTTATCTCATTCCTTGAACTTCCTCCAGGCATGGTATCTCTAGAAATGGAGAAGGATGCAGTATCTTTTCCCCCGTGATCGAACCAGTTCCTCAGTTTATGGGCTTCAGGGAAATCTGGATTTATGAAGAGCTGTGTTGAAGAGATTGTCCCCACAGACTTCCCACTGAAGTCGCTTACTTTTCCAGCTTTTATAGCTAAAACCGGGTGAGAGGCTGAATCAACCATCTCTTCAAGTTGCCGACCATCTCGGTTACAGAATTCTCCCCATAATGTTACCTCTACAGCTTTTCCCGATTCATCCTTCAGATTCAGGATTCTCC
>NW_010924559.1:0-800 GCF_000633955.1 Camelina sativa | reverse complement strand
GAGCTGCGGTTATAAATTGCAAGTTTTTAGTTGAAACGTAACTGACGATCGAGACGAAACACTTGTTTATATATACCCATATTCTCTTATCTTATCATATGCTTTATGCTCTCGTGTCAATCCTGCCGAAATGCATGCATGCATGCGTTATATGTCAAATTCAAATTTTTGTTTCCGTCCATGAAATGGATGTTAAGAACTTAAGATCACATTATTACTGATATCATGTTATAAAGAAGAAAAAACGTGTGAGTAAACAAAATTAAGAAATATTAATTAGGTGTATATGATGAAAACCAAACTAGTTAAATGACTTAATGTAATATGATAGAGGTCATATACTCATATTTTATTAAATAGCGGAGCTTTGGATGTATGTTTGGCAAAATTGTGCTGCTTATTGAGACTACGTTACCACTTCTTCTTTTTTATTTTTTTTCCTCTTTCCAATTTGGGATGCGTGCCCTTTCGTTCGAAGTCTTGGTCATTAGCACTGTACTGTCCTGTGCATGAATGCGTATCCACGAGTCACTTATTGACAAGCAGAAATCCGTATAATATCATATCAATTATTATTCACAATCCGTCTCAGTTAATTAATTTAACGAATCCTTACTTTCCAATTCATGAGCTTCACGATCAAACGGTATATCAATTAGAGCTAGAATTAATTTATCACCCATGATCCATCATAATATATAGTTTAAATCACCATGAGAAAAGAATCTCAATCTTTTCTAGTCAAAACATTGTAAGTTTGTAACGCTCTTTTTCGAAAAAAAAAAAAAAAAAAAAAAAAA
>NW_010924558.1:0-800 GCF_000633955.1 Camelina sativa | reverse complement strand
TGGTTCAATTTGATGTTTTCTAAGGGAGAATTGGAATACAGAGGCGAGCTAAGTAAAGCAATGGATAGTTTTGCTCCTATTGAAAAGACTACTATAAGTAAAGACCGGTTTATATATGATATGGATAAAAACTTTTATGGTTGGGGTGAGCGTTCTAGTTATTACAATAATGTTGATCTTTTAGTTAACTCCAAGGACATTCGGAATTTCATATCGGATGACACCTTTTTTGTTAGGGATAGTAATAAAAATAGTTATTCTATATATTTTGATATAAAAAAGAAAAAATTTGAGATTAACAATGATTTGAGTGACCTAGAAATTTTTTTTTATAGTTATTGTAGTTCTAGTTATCTGAATAATAGATCTAAAGGTGACAACGATCTGCACTATGATCCTTACATTAAGGATACTAAATATAATTGTAATAATCACATTAATAGTTGCATTGACTCTTATTTTCGTTCTCACATCTGTATTAATAGTCACTTTTTAAGCGATAGTAATAATTCCAATGAAAGTTACATTTATAATTTCATTTGTAGTGAAAGTGGAAGTGGAAAGATTCGTGAAAGCAAAAATGACAAGATAAGAACTAATAGTAATCGTAATAATTTAATGAGTTCTAAGGATTTCGATATAACTAAAAACTACAATCAATTGTGGATTCAATGCGACAATTGTTATGGATTAATGTATAAGAAAGTCGAAATGAATGTTTGTGAAGAATGTGGACATTATTTGAAAATGACCAGTTCAGAGAGAATTGAGCTTTCGATTGATCCGGGTACTTGGAATCC
>NW_010924557.1:0-801 GCF_000633955.1 Camelina sativa | reverse complement strand
ATGAAATAAGAAACTATTCAGTTAAATTTACTTAATTGTGAAACAGATAGAGACTACAAAGGTAAAAACAAAACCTTTGCAACTGCTTCAGTGGAGCCAAGCTTGTATCGGATAAGACTACTATTAGCTCTTTCTACTCCTTTGCCCGTTGATAGAGAAGAAACAGAACATCCTGGTTCCAAATTTTCCTTTGTGCAGATGGATTCATTTAGCCGATTAAGGGGAATATACCTGTGGCAATCAGAATATACAACAAAGAGATTGGTCATTCAACACAACACCGTATTATAATTTTCAAATCAACAATAATTTTCATGAGATTGGTCATATATAGATAAAGTTTACAATTATACGGAGAATTGAACACAGTAAAATATTTGTTTGTTCGTATACAATACATTATGCATCAAAAGAGAATGAGTCAAGATTAAAGAATCTAGCAGACAGTGATAAATAATATCGTAGACGATATAAATTAATAAAAAGAGAAAGTCGCAAAATGTTATACCTGCAGAAATATTCTTGATCTGTATCTTCCCTGATATCATGAGGACGGCAAGCATCAACCACCATACGAACCCATGAGGAATCTTGCTTTACAGGGACAACATTCCAGGCATGTGGCATGAAATCCAAATAACCTCTAACAAGCTCACAGGGTACAGGAGGCTCCATGCGATCACAAAGGTACTAGAAACAAAACACAAGAAACAAATATTAGCAATTAACTAAACATAAACTAAAGAGTTAAGATATCCAAAAGCATGAGAAAAATTGAGTACCTTCATGAGCAAGGCCCTG
>NW_010924556.1:0-801 GCF_000633955.1 Camelina sativa | reverse complement strand
ATGTAACAATACAATGCATTTTACTAATTATAAGAGTTTGGGTTGAAATTGGAGTGTTTAGACGCCACTTTTACAAATTTTTCCCAAAACAGGCTAAAACCAAGAAAACATTGATTCGAAACAGTAAATTGCTTTATTACTGTTTCTAGGGTCAGAATGTGTGACAACCCAATGCATTTGACTAATTGTAAGAGTTCGGGATGAATTTGGAGTGTTTAGACAACACTTAAACCCGTTTTATCCCAAAATAGGCTTAAACCGAGAAAACATGCTAAAACCAAGAGAAACATTGATTTGAAGCAATAAACAGCTATGTTACTCTTTCTAGTGTAAAAATATGCAACAATACAATGCATTTGACTAATTATAAGGGGTTGGGTTGAATTTGGAGTGTTTAGACAACACTTAAACCCGTTTTATCCCAAAAAAGGCTAAAACCAAGAGGAAACATAGATTCGTATAAGTAAACAGATATGTTACTCTTTCTAGGGTCAAAATATGTAACAATACAATGCATTTTACTAATTATAAGAGTTTGTGTTGAATTTGGAGTGTTTAGACTCCCCTTTTACCCATTATTCCCAAAACAGGCTAAAACCAAGAAAACATTGATTTGAAGCAGTAAATTGCTTTGTTACTGTTTCTAGGGTTAGAATGTGTGACAATCCAATGCATTTGACTAATTATAAGGGGTTGGGTTGAATTTGGAGTGTTTAGACAACACTTAAACCAGTTTTATCCCAAAACGGGCTATAACCGAGAAAACAGGCTAAAACCGAGAGAAAACATAGATTCGTATAA
>NW_010924555.1:0-801 GCF_000633955.1 Camelina sativa | reverse complement strand
AATATCCCACATCGGCTAGAAAAGTTTTAGACAATGGTTCAGAACAAGTATAAATAAGATTAATATGTTTTCAACAACGAATAAGCAGAAAAGCTTGATTTATCAGGCGTCCAACTTTAAAAGTTTTATTCGGTTTGATCCGGTCTTTAGTTGATCAAATTAAAACTTTGAAAAGTTTCAAAAAAAAAATATAATATTTAAAATTTTTAAAAGTTTATATATTATAAATATTAAAACTTTTAAAAGTTCTCAATTATTATAATTTTAAAATTTTAATAGTTTAAAATAAGATATAATACTGAAACTTTTAAAAGTTTAAATATTAAAAATATTTAAACTTCATAGAATATTTTAAAATATTACCATTACTTAACCTCCATAGAAATTTTAAGATATTATATCTATACTAATAAAAAGTTAAAGGTATAAACTCCTAAAAGTGTTCATATAGGATTTAAAAAAACCAATAAGAATTAGATATTTCACTAATAACATTTTTGGAAATATAGTAGCAATCTATATTATTAAGATTTTTTAGAAAAAAAGTAAAATCTATAGAAATAAAAAAATATATGCACAACGTCGCACATCGGCAAGAAAATTTTAGACAATGGCTGAGAACCATTATAAATAAAACTAATATATTTCTAACTATAATTTTATCAGGTTTGCTTGATTTATGCTTATTTATCGGGTTTCCAAATTTAAAAGTTTTATGAGAATTTGTTAAAAATGCCCTCTTTTCTGGCCATTGTTATTTATGCCCTCTTTTAATTTTTAATGACCATTTTACCCTTAGAT
>NW_010924554.1:0-801 GCF_000633955.1 Camelina sativa | reverse complement strand
AAAAGATTTACCACAACCCTTCTTCACAGTCTCAACATCATCAGCAACAACGAGATGGCCTTCAGCATCAGTTCCCCAGAAGAGAGGAACACTCCCATCTGCATCCTGCACCGTGCATTATAACCTCAGCATTACAATATGCAGAAACAAGTGTCAAATGGGAAAGAAGCCAAAATTCAAACTCACCCCAGCAAGGAAGACATTTTTTGTGGAGCAGTCAAAGAGCATAAACGCAAATTTCCCATGAAAATCTCTAACAACTTGGTCAGCTGAATACGGACCACGGTCTCTAAGAGTTCTGTAGGCTTCAATCACAATGGTGACCTCAGTGGCTGTTTTGGTTAGTCCATATTGTTGTTTAAGAAATGGAACGTTCTCTATATGTCCTTGGAAGATGCAGAACATATCATCCACCACAGCAAACAATCTATCACACACAAAATTGAATAGAAAAAAATCAAAACTTAATAAATCACATCCTTCCAGTTCCCAACACATTTAATAAAAGACGAGACAAATAAACCATCAAGACATTGTCATCAGACAAACCGACATATCAAATGGCTCAGATTCATTTCACCAAAACAATTAATCTAAACATGTCCTAAAATATCTTTGCAGGGCAAGGAAACAAATCTCTCATATCTAGGATCAGATTGTTCCAAACAAGCCACAGTCACTATCATGACCCATATACGAAATTAGAAAGGACCTGGGAAGGAGAGGGTTCTGTTTCTCGAGGGAGCAAGCGATGAAACCAGAAGATCCGAGATTGATGGTGACAGCGCCAGGATAAACAGA
>NW_010924553.1:0-801 GCF_000633955.1 Camelina sativa | reverse complement strand
GAGAGGTCCCGAGTTCGATTCTCGGAATGCCCCCATTGACTTTTTTGGATGTCTATCTTATATGCCAATTGATAACTACCATAGAACAAAACCTGGTTCTAATGCATGAGTCTCCCCTTCAATATCTAACAATTTACAGATTAATACTTTTGGTATAAACAGCTGAAATGCTACAAAGAGAATGAGAATTGTAATGCACCTTGGCTTTCACGTCCACTGGCTGATAAGTGCAGCAAGAAAACATTTTCTATATAGCGGATTGACCATAGAACGTCACTGCAGGAAATGAAAAGAAAACATCCGAAAAGGGTATTTAAGATTCAAGAACAATTATGCATTAACAGATATTTTACCAACAGCAGGGGATTTGGTCTAGTGGTATGATCTACTAAGTAGTAAACGTAAGCTCTTAGTATATAAGATTCAGAAAATATAAACGTTCGACCCCAGTATTAACCCACTGAACAGCTTACATTCTAAACAAAAGAGGAACTATAAAGCAGAATGAGCCACAACAATGATATGAAAAGACAAGTACTTACTACCCCTTTGCCGCTGAATTACGGTAGCTGTAAGGTTCTCCAATCAGCCCCCGTAACAGGTGGAACATATGACATAGCTGTGAGCCAAGAAAACTGGTTCAGGACTTTCGTCGAACATGTGGTGGGCGTCTCTCATGAAGGAGCATATCAACAAAATAACGAACGACTAGATCCGATGAAAACGCTCATATCTTCTCGGAACAACGACAAGGTGAAGGCATAGCGATAACGAACAAGAGGATCGAGACATGCAAAAGAT
>NW_010924552.1:0-801 GCF_000633955.1 Camelina sativa | reverse complement strand
GGACTAAGGCGGTTACCAAATTCACTAGCTCTTAGAGAGAGGGTTTTGGAATTAATGTCTGATTAGTGATGTTATTTTTATATGGATTAGGCTTCTTTGTTAATTTATGTGGTGGATTTTAAAACAGTTTCAATTTACGCTAAATAAAAAAGCTTTCATTTGTCAAATTTCTCTGAATCGTCTGCAGAGAATTGTATTCATAATAGTGTGGTTAGTGATGATGATGGTTGGTGTTAAGGTTTTTCAAATGGGCCTATTTGAGACCCATTATCGTTAAAAAAATAACAAGGCCCATGAATAAAGAAGAGTATTAAGTACGTTACGCATGTGGAAAGTTATGATTAGCCCCAAGTTAGGTGGCCACGTCTATGTCTCCCTCATCTTGACCTTTCTTTTGCTTCTTTCTTAATATAAAAAGCTTTCTTGTTCGATCCCCTCATTTATCTAATCCCGTTTCGTCTCAGATTCGCTTTTTTTGTTTTCCTTTTGTCGTGATTTCGATTTTTCGGATAATGGGTCGTTCTCTTTGATTCCAATGATCCGAGTTTAGTTTTGTCGCCTGAGATCTCTCTGTATATTTGTTGTATTGGATTTATAGAAAGAGGTTGTGTTTGATTTGAATTATTTTAGGGGATTATAAGGGGTTTCGAAGAGCATAAGTTTACAAAAATGCGGGTGTCCTTTGAGATACTCCTCCTTTCTTTGGTTCCCGCGTTGACTTTTTATCATTCTGGTTTGAGTTCTAATCGTTTGAAACCTCTTCAGAAGAGTGATTGGCGTGGTAATCTTAGTTAAAGTTTC
>NW_010924551.1:0-802 GCF_000633955.1 Camelina sativa | reverse complement strand
TATTTTAGGTTATGTACACACCTCATAGATCTTCTCCTTGATCTTGTTTACACCCTCCATAGTCACTACAATCAGATTTAAACTGTCCAACTCCTTAGTGAGTAACCAATTCCCACTTTTCACTGAATACATACCATCCTTTGTGAATGCCCAAATGTACTGATCAGGTAGAGTCTGTACCGAAGGATAGGACCTAATTAAAGTCACATCACAAGGAGGAAACAATTCATTAAACAGTTGCAAGTTCCAAACCCCATCCTCTGTTATTACCAAAGACACGTTCAAATTGAGATCAATATTGAGTTCTCTGTTGAAAGGACGTCGTGGGAAATCATCAAAAACCCACTTATCAAGCCAGACATTAGTATCCCAGCCATCACCTATAGACTTCATAACTCACCACTCTAATAATTCACGACCATACATGATATTGCGCCACACATAAGAAGGTCTATATCCAAGTTTTGCTTCCAGAAAAAGCTTGTCATGAAAATACCTTGCTTTATATACTCTAACCAGTAATGAGTTTGGCTCATCCAACAACCACCATGCTTGTTCGCTAGGAGCGACTGATTAAAACGACCAGTGTCTCTGAAACCAAGCCCATCCCGCTTCTTTGATTGACAAACCTTCTCCCAAGAAACCCAATGCATCTTGTGCTTATCTTCACTTGCATTCCACCAAAACTGACACATTGCACTTGTGAATTGTCTGCACTGGTGTTTAATCAACCTGAAATATGACTTGGTGTACACAGGAAGAGCTAGGTCTGCCGATTTCAACAATACTTCTTTGCCACCCA
>NW_010924550.1:0-803 GCF_000633955.1 Camelina sativa | reverse complement strand
TTGCTACTGAGCTGGTTAAAAATTATCATAAGGAGGCCCTCTCTGGTTGTTGTGCTATAAAGATTGATATATCCAAAGCATTTAATTCTGTTCAATGGTCTTTTCTGTCCAAGATTCTAACTGCGTTGCAGTTTCCTCCTTTGTTCATCCACTGGATAATGCTATGTGTTACAACAGCTTCGTTCTCAGTGCAAGTTAATGGTGAGCTGGCTGGTTTTTTTCGAAGCTCTAGAGGTCTTCGTCAGGGCTGTTCTCTCTCACCGTATTTATTCGTCATCTGTATGGATGTTTTATCTAAGCTCCTAGACAAGGCTGCCGGTGAACGTGTGTTTGGGTTCCATCCACGATGTAAAATTCTTGGTCTCACCCATTTAAGCTTCGCCGACGATCTCATGGTTTTGTCGGATGGCAAGGTACGGTCTATAGAGGGCATTGTCACCGTGTTTACTCAGTTTGCCAAAATGTCAGGTTTGTCGATTAGTATGGAGAAATCAACACTATATATGGCTGGTAATGCAGAACATCTTGACACGGAGCGTTTCCCATTTGTGGTTGGTTCACTCCCGGTTCGCTATTTGGGACTCCCTCTAGTCACAAAACGGCTCACCTCTGCTGACTGTTTGCCGCTGGTGGAGCAGCTTCGAATACGAATTGGTTCATGGACAGCTCGCTATCTCTCTTTTGCTGTTCGGTTCAATTTGATTTCGTCTGTTCTTTGGAGTGTCTGCAATTTCTGGATGGCGGCCTATCGTTTGTCGAGTGCGTGTATTGCGGAGATTAACTCTATGTGTTCAGCTTTTCTT
>NW_010924549.1:0-804 GCF_000633955.1 Camelina sativa | reverse complement strand
TTCATGTACCCAAATGAGTTGAAAGGATTCAATCCATTGGACATCCTGATTCTCGGGTATTTGGAATGTATAATATTACTAAGATGTAAATTCAATCGTTACGATATTTACATTTATGCGTAAGTTTGGTTTATGTGTTGTTAAAGTCGTGAATCAAAGAGTACACTTAAATGGGGGAGGAATGTTGGAGATTTAAGTGTTATTAAACGGTTATTTCATTAACCACTGCAATATTTGAGTGAATGGTTATGTCTTTAGACGTACGGTTGCAAACGTACGTTCAAAACCTTTGACCTCTATAAAACTCTGTTCCTCCGCACACAAAAGAAAAAAGAGTACGAAAAACAAAGAAAAATTTAGATTCACAAAATCAAAGTTTAAGAAAAACATTAATGAAAAACACAAAAAGAAAAAACAAAATCTCTATTTGTTTCTCTTGAATCTTAACCTAGAACAAGAGAGAAAACTTTAATTATCATATTTTACAAGAGATTTTGTGTAACTTAGCGCTTGAGAGAAGGGTCAAAATGTTCTTTAAAAAAAATGCTTTTGTGCACGTTTCAATCATTATCCAAGTTCACCTTACATCTTTCTATAACAGACTGCTTATGTTTCCATTTCTTTGTAATTTATGTATTGTATATAAAATTATTTTTTGCCGAAACATTAATTATAGAAAAGAAATCAAATTGGACCTAAATGATCATGGATTTCTTTTTATATTTTCTTTTGTCAACGGACTGATTTGTTACATGACACGTTAAATTTGAAAGAGATTATGAATTTGTTATATGACAAGTTTCT
>NW_010924548.1:0-804 GCF_000633955.1 Camelina sativa | reverse complement strand
ACTTCTATTTTGGCATCAATCCTTGCTCCCTAAAATTAAATTTAACACTATTACATGTCATAATTTAATTATTGTTATATATGAAAAGAGTTAGAAATATACCTTCTCGTCTACCAGAATTAAACATTCATAAAAACGTTGCCCATCATTTAAATCCGGTAGCCATTTTCTAAGTATTTTGACAGCAACACTCGGATTACGTACTGTAGGATTCAAATCTCTTACGTACACGACCATTGTTTCTTTTGAAGAATTAGAGATACAACAGAGAAAGGAAAGGAAATGGTTAAGAAATTTTCATATTTCATATATTTATTCAAAAACAAAAGAAGCCGATAGTATTATATTTTTAAATTTCTGTGGCTTGAATTAAGTCTTGTGTATTATACAGGGAAAGCTGCATGTGTTACTGATTGATAAGAATGAACAATATTTTGTTGGTTTTCAAGATTTCTATAATTGGTGTGTTGAAAATATGATGTTTATATCGAGGCAATATGTTTGGAATCTTCTGCTTGGATGTTGAACTTTATTAGTTTAATGCATTGAGTTAATGCATAAACATTTGCAATCAACATTCAAATAACAACAACATGTCTTTTTAAAATAAAACAAAAACATAAAACAATAAAATAACGACTGAAACCATAAAATAACAACTGTTTAGACATATATCTTAAGTAAAATTAAAACTAATATTTAAGTTCATGTCTTTTGATCCCAAAAAAAATACTAAAACATGTCTTCGTGCAAAAGAAAATAACATTAAATAGAACAGAGTAATCAAACGGGGATTCGATGCTT
>NW_010924547.1:0-804 GCF_000633955.1 Camelina sativa | reverse complement strand
AGGCAGCGGGAGAAGAGAAAAAGGGATTTCGTGGATGACGAAAAGCCAATCTGTGGCTTATAAAGTGGATGATGAGAAGAGAAAGAAGAAGAAGAAGACGAACAAAAGTGGTTTCTTTTTTGGTTTGATAATGGGCACAAGAAGGGACAATAAGAGAGTGTTGTAGATTTGTGAGATTAGATTGTTCTTGATTGTGTATTTTATGATGCATTCTTGATTCTTTCATTTTAGATCGATTGCTACATATAGATCATGACTAGATCAGTTTAGTGTTTTTGGTACGTGAAAGTTAGAGAGATTCTTGATTAACAACGATATGAGAAAGAGAAAGAAAAGATATATATAATTAATGAGGTTGCAAAGTCATTTTTATACGTACTGTGATTGATTCCTTGAGCTTGCAATTTAGTGGTAACGTAAAATGTATGCTAATCCAGATTTAGTATGCATTGAATTCATAATTGTTTGCGCTAAAACAAAAGATTTAAGACACAAATTTTCGATGTTGTTTTTAGTTTGACCCAAAAACAAAAAAAAAACAAAAATTCTTGTTGATGTTTAATGTTCACACTTACTTGAAAGCAAATTTAGACTTTTCTTTGATAAATTATAGTATGAAATTATTGTTTGCCCAAAAGATAAAAGTATAGAATTAATCAAATATAAATTATAAATATTTATCTTTGTATTCATACTATTGATAATCTCTTCTCCAATTTGATTTAGTAAAGCGTCTGCTAATTTATTTATTTTTAAAATCCCCCGTTATAAAACATATATAGAAACGCAAAACTCTACATTCAT
>NW_010924546.1:0-804 GCF_000633955.1 Camelina sativa | reverse complement strand
ATGAGATGGAAGTACATGGGGTTTCAAGAAACTCTGTTACATACAACACACTCATAGATGGGCTTTGTAAAAGCAGGCGAGTAGAAGACGCGGCTCAGCTCATGGATCAAATGATAATGGAAGGACAGAAACCTGACAAGTTCACATACAACTCGCTTCTAACACATTTCTGCAGAGGAGGAGACATAAAGAAGGCTGCTGATATCGTGCAGGCCATGACCTCAAACGGGTGCGAACCAGACATTGTGACCTATGGAACCTTGATAAGCGGTTTGTGTAAAGCAGGTAGAGTTGAAGTTGCAAGTAAGCTTTTGAGGTCAATTCAGATGAAAGGGATTGCTTTGACTCCACACGCTTATAACCCGGTGATTCAAGGGTTATTTAGAAAGAGGAAAACAACTGAAGCTCTAAATTTGTTTAGAGAAATGCTTGAGCAGAATGCAGCTGCACCTGATGCAGTCTCTTACAGAATCGTTTTCCGTGGGCTATGTAATGGAGGTGGACCGATCCGTGAAGCGGTGGACTTTCTTGTTGAGCTGTTAGAGAAAGGCTTTGTGCCTGAGTTTTCTTCTTTGTACATGTTGGCTGAAGGTCTTCTAACTTTGTCAATGGAGGAGACACTGGTGAAGTTAGTTAACATGGTGATGCAGAAAGCAAGATTTTCGGAGGAAGAAGTTTCAATGGTGAAAGGTTTGCTTAAAATCAGGAAATATCAGGATGCTTTGGCCACTCTTGGTGGCGTCTTGGACAGTCGCCAGCCAAGGAGAACTTACCGGTCAAGATGATACCTTTGAAAAAGTTCAC
>NW_010924545.1:0-804 GCF_000633955.1 Camelina sativa | reverse complement strand
CCCAAGAACAGTCCAAGGTTTGTTCAGAAGCTCAGGTGAGGAGGCAAGTGTTTGAATTTCTGACCACAAAAGCTTCCTCTCTTCACTACTGCTCGATGACGCATATACAAGAGATACCACTATCTCCCTCTGCACAAAAGGCAACTGCACCAAACAGACTATCATCTAAAGGGATTTAGACAAAATTGTCACCTTTACCGTAGGATGCCAGATTACCCAGATCTTCCCAAGGTCTGAGTACTCATTATTATCCGCAAAAAACCAACCCGGAGCCACAGTAGAACAGACACGTTGCGTCTTCTCCGGTCTTACATGAGTTTCTATTACACCACCAAAAAGAGGTTTATGTACCTTTATCCATTTTTTAAGGCTTCTCCGCTTTACAGGGTCGTTTAGACCTCTTACATTACGACAAAAAATATCCATATAAGGGATATTGAATTAGAGGTTTAAAGGGCCTCCAGCCCTTACTCGAGAATCCTTCTTCTTCTTCAGCCGCTTGGATATGACCTTGAGGAAACGGCCAGAGTCCTCATCAGGATTGTCATCATCCCCGGAAATGGAATCATTTTCTGAAACTTCCCCCTCTTCTCTGGCCAAATTCGCACTTGGTGATAGATGAGAGAACAGGTTTGCAGTTAAGTCGACACAGAGTTTACCTTCATCAAGGTTCAACTGGGAGTCCTTTGCAATTTCCTGAGGAAGATAGTTGGTCTCCTTACTATAATGCACCTTCCTGTTACTTGTTACGCCAGCAAGAGCCTCATTTTGTCCTGGCTTGTTTAGTACGTGAGTCGATGGAGG
>NW_010924544.1:0-804 GCF_000633955.1 Camelina sativa | reverse complement strand
GAATTTACAATGGTATGGAGTTGTATGCTGAAATGCGTACTAGTATGAAGATTTTTAGTATGCATTGTTGCATATTGGTACGCAATGGTGAATGGTAACTTAAGTGCGGACTAGTCCAATTTTAGTCCGGTCTGAAGCATACTATGCAACCATTCAAAGCATAATAGTATGGTGTTTTGCATACTATTGTATGGTGTTGTGCATACCAATATTTACTCCATACTACAGCCATTCCACTTTATACTAAAATGTTAGTACGGATTATCTAGTATAGAGTGTAGAGAGTAACTATTGAAAGCCTAAGATTTAAATATGAAAATGATTCAGAAATTACTCATTTTAAAGATCAGTTTCTTCTCCTTGCAAAAGTGCTTTAAATATCTTATATTTAACTTTCTCCCCCTCTCTCCTCTTTTGTCGAAGTGTAAATAAATTAAAAATTCTCAATCAAAAAAGCTACTTCATTATGTGAATTTGTTCAACACATATTTTTCAATAATTGATTCAATCATATTTGCACCTTTTTGTTATTATAAGGTTTGATACTAAAATCTACAAAAATTATTTGCACATTTTCTTTATAAAAAATTTCCATATCTATTTTTAGCTTTATACAATGAAACCCACTAATATACAAATTTGCAATTAGTTAAACATACTTAACAATTTATATTTTAAAATTTAAAATACCATTAATAGAGAATACTATTATTAGGTGGAGCCGAGAGAGAAAAGAGAAGGTCTTTATTGACTGAAGCATGTGAAACTGAATCTCCCCTTAAACTTCATTTGCCGACAACGAAA
>NW_010924543.1:0-804 GCF_000633955.1 Camelina sativa | reverse complement strand
GTAGTTTGCTTCCTCATCCCACAATGGACACTCATTTCGAAAATGTCCAAGGCGATGGCACTTGTAGCACTCCACTGTGCTTTTGTCTCTGCCACGACCTCTACCTCTGCCTCTTGCACTGAAGCCTCTTCCTCTTGATCCCATTCCTCTGCCACGATTTGAGTCCATGCCCTCACCATGAGTCACCTTCAACACTTGATCTTCAGTCTTCTCAGGTTTTTTGAATTTTTGCTCATGAACAGTGAGAGAACTCTGCAGCTCATCGAGTGAGATGTTCTCGATCTCCTTCGATTCTTCAATGGACACTACCACATACATGAATTTCTCACTGAGTGTTCTGAGAATTTTCTCAACCACCTTAGACTCATTCATCATCTCTCCATTGCTCCTCATCTGATTTGTGACTGCAAGGACTCTCGTGAAATACTCTTTCACGCTCTCAGATTCCTTCATCTCTAGCACTTCAAAGTCTCTTCTCAGCTTCTGCAGCAAGGACTTCTTGACTCGATCATTTCCACCGAACTTCTTTTTCATTGAATTCCAAATGATCTTGGACGTACTCCTGTCCAAGATCTGTTCAAGAGTCACTCTATCGATGGATTGATAGAGGTAGTGCTTCACCTTTTGGTCATTCTTCCTGGCTTCTTCAAGTTGTTGTGTCTGCACCGCCGTGAGATCTGTCGAGGTTGATGATTCCTTGACACCGATCTCGATCGTGTTCCACAAGTCCTTTGATCTGAAGAAGTTCTCCATGACCTCACTCCAATGATCCCAGTGCCCATCGAACTGTGGCAACTTCATTTT
>NW_010924542.1:0-804 GCF_000633955.1 Camelina sativa | reverse complement strand
TTCTTCCCAGTGATGTCATAACCAATATGTTTCTCATCTTTATACCAATTCAACGGAACATCCCCAACTGTATTTCTAGGAGCAACCTAGAGATCAAAGACATATAAATAAATACACTTTCGCCTGAAAAATGGAGAAAAGATAGTTCCAAAGCCTAATACGAAACAGAGGAAAAGCATCAATCAAACCTCATCTTCAGAGGAATCGCTCTCTTCAACCGCTTCATCTCGATCAGAAGCTTCATCACTCCCATCTTCTTCCTCAATATTGTCACTATCTATTTGCTCACTTCCATCATCACCATCCTCACTATCAATTGAGCCCTCGTGATCTGCAGTATCACAGCCAGACATAGTTAATCTCTCATACTTGAATTTACATTACCATATATAAAAAGCTCGAGTATTTTCAAACAAAACTATTAATAAATCTAAAGTAATAAGCTTTCAATCCTGAAGAAGAGTCACAAGCAATTACCAAGCAGCTCGTCTTGAGATGATTCACCATCTCCTCCGTCTTCTTCTGTTCCTCCCTGTGTTACATCATCCTCTGATTCGAAGATATCGGAGTCGAAATCATCCGAATTCAAAGATCCGGACAAACTCTAAAAATCACAACAACAACAACAACAACAACAACAAACAGAATAAACACAAATGCAGAAATAAACGCAAAAGGAGTAAGGAAAAGAAGAATACATACATCACCGTCGTAATCAGAATCAGTTCCAGATTCTTGTATCAGTTCTTCCTTCTTTTCAACTGGTTTCTTCTGTTTCTGAGATTTCCCAGAAACGCTTTTGCT
>NW_010924541.1:0-805 GCF_000633955.1 Camelina sativa | reverse complement strand
GATCTGTGACCAGACACAAAGTTCAAACATTTTGAGAGAATTTAAAACCAAAATAAGAAGAGAAGAATGTAACATTCCAATGGAACGTAACATACAGTACCTGCTTGGGAGGGCCAAATTCTTTAATAGTCTGTTTGCTAGTTGGGATCAAATTCACACTAACGCTTTCTAACGGCTCAATAACATCTTTGTATACCTTGTCTTGACCCTCAATCACAACTTCCTAGAACCCAATATTCAAAACGAGGTGGTTATAACTAGTAAGTATTTTCTGTAAATGGGTCGGCGCGGTAGGTAGTTTAACTAAGGAAGATCACAATGATACCTGCCACCCAAATGGATAGATAAACGAATAAGCATCCTTATTGTCAGAGACAGCAAGGAATCCTTTTTTGCTTTCTGCAGCAACTGAGTCATATATATCAATCCTCTTAGGATAACACATTTCACAAATATAATGCAAAAATAAAATATAAAAAAAAATAGTGTCAAAAGGCAAAATCTGGAAACTAAGATAGGATTAGAGAAAATCAAAACTTACATGATACTGGAGCTCTACTTAGCAATGAGATCCAAGGAGCAACAATACCAAACGTTACAACCAGACGTCTCTGACGTTTACCTGAAAATAAAATTAAAAAACACAAACTTTGTAAATGGTAAAACAAAAAAAAAATAAAGATTCATTTTTCTAGCTGCCATCAGGGCAGCAGAATCTGGAGAGAAATTATGATGAATTGAAACGAAACCCTACAAAATTTAATAAGAAATCGCAACAAACCTTGAAGATCAGAAGAGGAAGACG